>NC_012879.2:35380249-35401059 GCF_000003195.3 Sorghum bicolor
GGAGTTCTAAAGAAATATGTTCACCAACGTGCTCGGCCAGAAGGAAGCATCGCCGAGGGCTATGGGACAGAGGAGTTCATTGAGTTCTGTGTTGAATTCATTCCTGAACTTGACCCAATTGGTGTTCTTGAATCGCACCACGAGGGGAGACTGAGTGGAAAGGGAACACTAGGAAAGAAAACATACATCGGTACGGGGGACGATTCTTAAAAAAACACTACACAGTTCTTCAAAACTCATCCGTGGTGGAGCCGTATGTCACGAAACACAAGGACTTCCTACGATCGCAATTCCCAGAAAAGAATAAAGCTTGGTTTATGCGTCAGCACATAGACACTTTCAGTGATTGGTTACAAAAAGAATGTCAGGGTAATGACCAGATTGATGAGCAACTATATTTATTGGCTAGGCAACCATCATGGCACATCCTCACGTACAAAGGGTACGAGATAAATGGAAATACATTTTACACCCTAGGCCAAGATAAAAGAAGCACGAACCAAAATAGTGGAGTTCGCGTAGACGTCATAGACCCGAATGGAAACAGACAAACATATTATGGCCGTATAGAGGAGATTTGGGAACTAGACTACGCACCTAATTTTAAAATCCCTTTGTTCCGGTGCCAATGGGTGAAGGTTACCGGAGGCGGGGTGACAGTTGACAAAGACTATGGAATGACAACAGTGGACCTCAACAATGTTGGTTACAAAGATGAACCATTTGTCCTTGCTGCTGATGTGAATCAGGTGTTCTATGTGAAAGACATGTCTACAAAACAGAAGAGAGGAAAAAATGACAACAAATCAACAAACGAGCCAAAACGCCATATAGTTCTCTCAGGGAAAAGAAACATTGTGGGAATTGAGGACAAGTCAGATATTTCAGAAGATTATGAAAGGGATGACCGAATCACGCCTTTCAATGTGACCAAACATCCGAGCATACTGATAAATGCTGAGGACACTCCATGGTTACGTCAAGATCATGACCAAGGAACATACGTCAAAGAGAAGATCACTATTGTGCCCGCCTAATAAATAGATTGCAATATAGTATGTGTATGTGATAATTGTAACTTAAGATGTTTATATTAGTTTTTCTTATTTTATATCATTTCAAATAATGAAATGACATTTAAGTTTGCTATTATAAGAGATGTGTCAATTATTTGTCAAATGCAAAATAGTCAAACTTGGTCAAATGACAAACTAAATTACTTAAAATGAAAAAATTTTGAATACCAAGTTGTTAGATATCGTCAAGATTGAAACTTTTTATATAGATAATTTTTTCATTTGAGAAAGTTTAAGTTCACAATACCCACCAATTCTTGAATCTCACACAAACTATATGAAACTACATGTGTCAATTGTGGATTTTGAACTACACCTTCGCAACACTTTGTCAAATGCAAAAATGGTCTATATATTAAATGTAGATTTTGATGAGTGGAACAATATTGGTATTCATGACTTTTCCGTTTGAGACCATCTAGGGTTACAAAAACCAATGCGTGGCTATGAATTCTATCAAAATTCAAAATTAAGTGGTTCAAACTTTTCCAAAAGAAAAGTTGACCATTAGACAAAATGTAGAACTTGATGAGTGCAACAAACTTTGTATTCATTACTTTTCCATTTGGGACCATATAGGGTTCGATCAAAGTGTGTGTTTCTAAAAACCAATGCTTTGACTTTGGTAAAACTTGGTCAAATGACCCATTTGGTGACTTGAAATGACAAAAATTTGAATACAAAGTTGTTAGAGATAATCCGATGTAATGGTGAATATTGTTGTAAGCATAAATAAATAAGAAATAGAGAAAAATTTTAAAAAAATAATCCGATGTAATGGTGAATATCACGTATATCATGATTTTGGAGATAAATGATGATAAATAAACAAAATTTACGTTTAAATATTGCACAAACAAATTTTTCTATCAAAAACATCTGCTTTAAGATATTAAAATTAAATAATACATTTTTGCATTAACAAAATACTAATTATTTTTTATATTTAAGTTTGTTAATATAAATGATGTAAAGATTTTATGTTTCCAAATTTATTATGTAACCAATTAGACAAAAAGAAATAGAACTATTATTTTTTAACAAATTAATACCTATTATTCTATTTACTATGCAATTAACAACATTAATCTAATTATTGTATGCATAAATAAATAAGAAACTGAAAAAATAAATTTAGTCCCGGTTGCTGGCTAGAACCGGGACTAAAGGTCCCCGCGTGTATTTAACCGAACAGTCGTCTTCCTCCTCGATCCAGTTCGACGTTGCCCTAATTTCTTCCTCCGCCACGCGCCGCTCCCCGCCGTCGCCTCGCGCCGCTCCCCGCCGTCGCCCCCTTGTCCCCGGCCGAGTGCCGCCGTCGTCTCGAGCCAAGGAGCGCCGCCGCCGCCAACGCCGCCACCCCTCGTCCCCGGCCCGAGCCGAGGACCGTACGGAGCGACGCGTCGAGCTCCGACGACCCTTCTTCTTCTACGCGCGGCACCGACGACCCTCGTCCTCGGCCCGAGCTGAGGACGTACGGAGCGCCGCCACCGACCCTCGTCCCTGCAGGCCGAGCCAAGGACCCTCCTTGCGCCGCGCCGAGCTTCGATCTTCTCCGGCCAGCACCGAGCTTGCAGTTATTGTCGTTCCTGGCCATGTTTACTTGCAAAAAATTATACAAAATGTGAAAAGTGTGATTAATTATTTTTTACCTATATACAAATTGTTTGTTTTTTCTACATGCAAAATGTGAACAGTGTGGCATGTTTATTTTTTCGTCTCGCGAATTACATATATACAAACTGTGTAATTAGTTATTTTTTACCTATATTTAATATTTTATGCATGTGCCGCAAGATTCGATGTGATATGGAATTTGAAATACTTTCCAAAATATTTGGGGAAGTAAACAAGGCCTTAGTCCCAATTTAAAGGCACAATCGTCGCACTTTCGTTTGTTTGATAAATATTGTTAAGCGAAGTTACAAATTGTTATGATAAAGGCACAAATCATATAATTGCTTGAGAAATAAATACTATTAACTTAGTTAAATTTGAATTAGTTTCATTAACACAAATCACATAATTGAATTCTTTTATGGACGAACAGAGTATATTATATTATATTATATATTTATAATATATTTCCAAAATTGATATACATAAAGTCTTTTGCCAAAAATAATATATTCCCAAAATTGATATACATAAAGTCTTTTGCCAAAAATAATAAAATGGACGAAGAGATGTATAATTTCTATTTTATAATATATCTTTTGTATTATATAATTTATATAATATAATTTATCCTATGTTGTAATTAGTTAGTAGGGATAGATATTGAGATGAGATGTATAATTTCTATTTTATAATTTATCTTTTGTATTATGTAATTTATATGATATAATTTATCCTATGTTGTAATTAGTTAGTAGGGATAGATATTGAGATGAGATGTATAATTTCTATTTTATAATTTATCTTTTGTATTATGTAATTTATATGATATAATTTATCCTGTGTTGTAATTAGTTAGTAGGGATAGATATTGAGATGAGATGTATAATTTCTATTTTATAATTTATCTTTTGTATTATATAATTTATATGATATAATTTATCCTATGTTGTAATTAGTTAGTAGGGATAGATATTGAGATGACATGTATAATTTCTATTTTATAATTTATCTTAGTTGTTGTATCGAATATTGTCTAAGTTTAGCCTATCCAAATAATTTTTGTTGATTGCATCAAAAACTTTTAACACTTGATTAAATTTGCAGAAATGGCCAATCCGAATGACAACATGGATGATGCAATGATGGACCTAATCAACAGCGGTGCCAATCCAGATCCCCAAGGCGAAGATGATGGGAGTCAGTACTTTGCTGATTATGAAGAACTTGTGGGAGACAATCCTGATCAGGTCTATCTACAATCCAGTATATATGTATATATATGAAATTAAAATAAATGACATTTATACTAATATATTTATACTTGTTTGTGTAGCCCTCTAAATCGGTGACAACTTCTGAGAAGAGTAGAAAAGTGCGCGGCCCGAAGAAGCCGTTGGAGGGTCGGTACATTCTGTCGGAATTCGATGAGGGTACAGGACAAGTACTTGGAGCTAATTCTAAAAAAATTGTTGCGCACTGTGGCTACCTTGTAAGGGACAGGCTCCCGGTCAGTGCTCGTGAATGGAGGCAATGGAAAGATAACCCTAATATTAGTTTTGTCTCAGATCGTGACAAGGATTTGATTTGGCAAGATATCCTTCAACATTTCACGCTCGATACACAGGATGAAGCTTTGAAGGAGAAGCTTAAAATCTGGGCTATGCAGAAGATGGTCAAACAATTTCAGGCTTGGAAGAAGACATTATATAAGACTTTTGTTGCACAAGGCCGGACACCAGATTTCACCAACAAGGCCTACGTCAAGTTGAGGCCTTTTTGGATGAGTTCGTAGAGTTTAAGAACTCAAAAGAGGGTCAGGCATGGATGATCAAGAATCAAGAAAATGCTAAACAAAAGCAATACCACCATCACTTGGGTTCAGGTGGCTACAGAACTGCTATTCCTAAGTGGCAAAAGCTGGAACAGGAGATTCTTGGGAGAGGGATCGAACCAGAATCAATGCACTGGCCCGAGCGCGCCAAGTATTGGTTCTTTAGTCATGGGGGAACCATAGACCTAGAGACCGGAAAGATAGTGTACGGCGAAAAGCTCGAGAGAGTAGGACAGAGAATGGCCTATGCTAGAGGATTAGTTGAAAGCGGCACCTGGCAGCCAAATAGAGAAAAGTATGAGCTGACATACGCCCTAGAGACTGCTGAACACGGTGGGCGAACCAGAGGCTATGGGGAGGTATCATGGGAGCATGGCTTCCTAAAGATAGACCGACTTATAGAAGCCGCCAACGAAAGAAGGAAGAGGAAGCAGAGCGGTTGCATAGGTTGGAGGCAATGGTGATTGAGTCACGCGAAGCGGCTCGTGAAGCGATAGCACGAGAGAAAGTGCTTGAAGAGAGAATGAACGAGGAGATCAAAAGACAAGTGCAGATTGCAGTAAGTTCTATACAAGGGCAAACTGCATCAGAGCCTAGAGTCAACATTAGCCCTCCCCGATCAGTTGAAAAGCAGTTGCGCTTCCACAGAGATGCCAACTATTCAAGACGACGTGGGGCTACACTTTCCGGTGGATGACATCACTGAACCTCTGACAACATGTGAGCTGCACATTCCACGGGGGACTGCCACAGTCATGGTTGTCGCTGTTGTAACTCCTGTCGACCCTACGAGGACACCAAGAATCTATGGGGCGATAGTTCCACCTAGATATGCTAGTGTCTCAGTGGATAGAGTTGTCAAAGGCTTCAGTAATGTGCAGCTTGAGATAGAAGGAGGTGATGGAGAGAAGACTCTAGGAGAAGCAGATAAGACTTTTATTTGTTGGCGCAAGCGCTACATCATTATTCCTGGGGCATCACCTAGTAGTCTACCACCACCTCCTCGTCATGAATCTAATCCTAGGTGCGGATGAAAATTGACTATACATTTGTTCACTAAATTTATTTTGCATTCTCTTAGCGGTTTACTCATATACCTTTTGTTTTCACAGGTGGTCACCGACATATCATAGTGCTGCGGGTGATGACGAGGGAGTGCAAGACACGGCTGCATCGCCTCGGTCTCCAACGCCACCACCTAGGGCTCCAACACCGCCACCTCGGGCTCCAACACCGCCACCTCAGGCTCCAACACCGCCACCTAGGGATCCAACGCCACCTAGGGCTCCAACGCCGCCTCCTCGGGCTCCAACACCGCCACCGGCCGCCCCATCGCCTCCATACGTGGCTCCAGCACGAAATAAGAGGCCGGCCACACAATCAAATGTGTCGGCCACCCCGCTGCCAAAAAAGAAAGCCTCCGAAAAGAAACAAGCTATCATTCCTAAGAAGCTGTCCTATGAGAAGACAGATGCAGAACTAAATGCTTCAGTAAAATCAGACGTGGATAGTTTCTTCAAGAAACTTAAGACTGAAAGAGAAGCCAAGCGAAACCATGAGAAGCCGTACCTCTTACTACGGCCAGAAGATCTACGACAAAGGGTTGAGGCTGAACAAAAAAAGGGGCGTGAATCTTAGAAAGAATCATCATCTTTATCACACTATGATCGCACTTTAAGAAAATCCATAGAAGAAGAGAAGAAGAAAGAGAAAAGAGCACGCAAGGGTGTAGCACAGCTCGGGGAACAATCAAAGCAATCAGTGCCCCCGCTAGTCATTGGAAATGAATATGGTTCAAACATTGACGTGCTAGACCAGCAGATTTAAAATTTGAAGAGCTTGAAATTTTTTTTGCGGAAACTGGTCTTAGCTTAGCCCAAATGATAGCGGGGGCACCAATTGAAAGTGCTCCACAAATTGATCATTGGCAGAAGGAATATACATATGGCAAGAGTTTATACAACCCTGCGGCCCTCAGCAAGCTTGGAACGCAAATGTACATGCTAAACAAATGGTACATGGAAGCGTGTGTCAGAAAAGCAGATGACTATATTTGTGTCCGAATTAGAAACTATCATTACTTCCGTGGTGATGGTATTATTTATGTTCAATTTAATGAGCTACACCAACTATGCCACATGGACGCTCTTGACAAATCTATAATGAGTTGCTTCTGTCTGTAAGTGATTCTTCCTTTCAATAATGTCTCTGTAACTTATCATGTATATATATAACTAATTATAGAAACCCGCTATACATATGCAGAAACATGATGAGGGACCTCAGAGTTAGAAATGACAAGGAGATTGGATTTGTGGATCCAAATGTTGTATTCAAAGACCACAAGACCCTGTATGTTTTATGGAGAACTCAAACGGAGAGAAATCTACGGAGGTTCTTGATCAACCAAAAAGATAAAAGATATATACTCTTTCCCTACAACTTTAAGTAAGTGTCGTTATCGTGTGTACATTCTATTTAACTAATTAATCAGATAAATATGAAGATATATACCAATTTTGCCTACATATGCACACAAATGCTGCTTTCATTGGATACTAATTGTCATTGATCTCTGGCAATGTCAATTGGTAATCTATGACTCATTGAGAAAACCACAGGACGATTACCAAGAAATAATAGATATTATCCAAGGGTAACTCCGATCTCTATATATTAAATTCTGCTCTTTTAACTTGGTAATGAATAATTAATAATGATCGTTTTATTGCTAGGGTTTGGGCTGGGTTCGTGCAGAAACACCGTCCAGAGTTGAATGCAGCACTTTCAAAGCCCATCTTACTTCAGTGGGTTCTACGGCAGACACCGAGCAACAATTTGTGTGGCTACTATGTGTGCGAGTTTATGACGGTGTATGCCAAAAGAACTAATCTTGAGCACCTAAAAGTATGTAACATGTATATATAATAAGTTTATTTCATTTATTTGATGCTATTTAATAAATCCTATTCATACCTTTAACTTTTTTCTTTAATGTCTATTAAAGGAGATGTGGCTGAAGGAGCAGGTGTTGGATGCGGTGCGCCTAAAAGGAATTCAGGAGACAATCGCAGGATTTCTTAACGACCAAGTCCTGGATCCCGGCGGCGAGTGCTACTTCAACCATCAGGAGCAGATGAAACCAAATAACGATGATCATTTGTACGATGCTTGAGTGGCGGAGATAAATTGTGTTGTAAATACTTTGTCCATGAAGCATATGTGTAAATATTATATTATGGACCTATAGATACATATTATTTATATATATAGTGTTTTATAGTATATTTATATGTAATCCTTTAAATTATATAAATTATAGGTGCGCGTTCTATAAACTACCAGCAAACAATACGCATTCGAAAATAACAATAACATAATTGTAAACCCTAAATGGAAAACCAAATGAAAAAAAAAATCTTTAGTTCCGGTTGGTAGCAACAACCGGGACTAAAAGTGGAGGCCAGGTGGCACACCCTGGCGCACCTTTTAGTCCCGGTTGCTGTTACCAACTGGGACTGAAGGTGGACCTTTAGTCCCGGTCCTCGGAACCGGGACTAAAGGTGGGACATTTAGTCCCGAAACCTTAGCCCCGGTTCCGTAGCCACGACTAAAGGCGCTTACGGCCCGGGGCTAAAGCCCTTCCCTGTACTATGCACCCATTCAGATTCAAGATTTAGACGTGAGTCACCAAAACATCGCCGGCTGGAGGCTCCTCAGTTCCGTCGACCATGTTCATCCATGGCGGCGAGGAAGAGCAGTCAACAGAGTCGGTGCAGGTTGGGTTGTCAGCGTCGCCGGTGACGCCGATGGCGACGCCGATGCCAAATGGGACAGCAACCAGCAACTCTTCACCTTCTCCATGCCTTCCACCAGCAAGATTAGTTACGGTGACTCCTCTTCAATCAGTATCGCCGGCAACCATGGTGACTCCTGATAAGGATAAGACGTACATGCATGTGAGTCTATTTACTTGCTTTGTAAATATTTCATAGTGTAGATTATCGTAAATATTAATAGTGAAAATTATCATACATGTTTGGTGGTGTAAATTCTCGTAAAAATTATAATGAGTACAAAATATTTCGTATCCCATCATCTCGTAAATATTATTAGTGAAAATTGTCGTAAATGTTTGTTAGTGTGCCTTTTCTGGTAAATTTTTCTTGATATGAACTGCTATAATTATAGTGGATAAATTTTAATTATTGTGGTATATACCATGTGTACATAAGAATCTATCGACAGTGTTGGGGTAAATTGCACTGTATGCCCAGAAGATGTTCAGTGTGATGATAAAGTTGTCGTTTGTGAAATAGGAACCCTTGTTACCTGAAGCAATAGTGCCAAATGATGAGTTGCGTTTCAACAGTATTGATAAAGCTAAGGAGTTTTACCACAAATATGCGAGCAAAGCAGGCTTTGACGTTCGCATAACCAAGAGCCATAAAACTGTTATTGAGTTGAACTGCAATAAACAAGGGCACTGGGATTTTACAAGCCCGGGGAGGAGAGAGTCAAAGAGAAAATGTCAATGAGGTGTGGATGCAAGGCATTTGTGAAGGTTAAATGGAACATTAAGAAGGGGTATTGGTTTTTTGAGAGGATACGGTTGGAACATTCTCACCCACTGCATCCGTCGCCAAGCTTAACACAGTACATGAAGGCGCACAAGGATAAGGAGCCAACGATCATGGGGATTGTTGATCAGATGCAGAGGTGTGATGTGCCCCTGAATGCAACCGTTAATGTGTTGTCAGACATATATGGTGGTCGGCAAAACTTCACATTCACAGAGATGGACTTGAAGAATAGGTAATGTAGATCGTACAGTACTTTCACAGCATCCGAGCTAATTTGGTAATTTATCTGTTTCATTGGATTTGTTTGATGTTTTGATTTCAGGAAAGCTGCAGCTGCCAAAGCGGAGAGGGAAAACGATATTCCCAAGCTGCTAGAGTTTTTTTCAGAGATGAAGGCTCAGAATGAATATTTCTACTATGAGGTGCAGGTGGACAACGAAAATATTTTGGAGATGTTGTCACATTTGACACCACATACAAAACTAATATGTACAACATGCCTGTGGCTATGTTTGTCGGTTCAAACCATCAACTACAAAATGTTGTATTTGGGCAAGCACTTTTGCAGGATGAGCAAGCTGACACGTTTGAGTGGTTGTTTAAATCATTCCAAAAGTGCATGTCTGGGAGTCGTGATCCTAGATGTATACTCACAGGTAAGCAAACAAAATTTTCGTAATTATTTCTCTACGATAGGATACAAAATTATAGTAAATGTTTGTTAGTGCAAATTCTTGTAAATGTTTGATTGGTTCCAAATTATTGTAGAATTTTCTTAGTGCAGATTATCGTAAATATGTCTTGGTGCTAATTCTCATAAATACTTCTTAGTGCGAATTCTCGTAATTATGTGAAAAAAATGTCATGTCTTCTCGTAAATTCTCATTACTATTTCTCATAAATGTATGTTGTGATTTTTGACTTCATGTTTTGTGGTACAGATCAGGATCCGGCCATGGCTTTAGCCATCAGTAGGGTGTTTAAAAAAACTCAACACAGGTTGTGTCGTTGGCACATGCTGAACAAGTATCGAAACGAGCTGAAGAAACTATACAAGTTGCATGAGGGTCTCAAGATAAAATTGCTCACTGTGATCAATCACCCGCTTACACCTGTAGAGTTTGAGGCTGCATGGAATGCTTTGGTGGACGAATATGGTATACGTGAAGATGAAGCTATTCAGGGTCTTTGGCAGAATAGGCACTTATGGGTTGCGGCTTATCTGAAACCCTTGTATTGTGGGAGGATGACTTCTACACAAAGAAGTGAAAGTGTGAATAAGATGCTCAAGAGTAGGCATTTCACAGGGCACATGACATGCATAAGCAAATTTGCACGCAAGATGCTTGAGTTCATTCAGCACACAAATCACACGGCTGCAGGAGAAACACATTGGTCACAGGTAAGATCATAAGCAGTGGTTAAAACTGGATCAGTATGAACTTCTATATGTATATAAATATTGTGTAAATACAGTAAATATTTACCTGTTCACTAAATATTATTTGGTGTGTTTGTATATGAAACAGGCTTATAATTTCCGTGTGACCTTGCAACGCTTTGATGGCCATTTGAGCAGGGTGTACACAAGGGCTGTGTTCAAAAAATACAGAGATACTTATGTATACAGTACCGCATTTCGTATTGATCCTGACGCAGACAACATTGATAGTTTCCTGGTTACCCACACGAATCAGTCTTGGCAATATGCATGGTTTCAACATTCTTTCAAAGTGCAGGCAAATGTGAGAGAAGGTAAGTAGACATGCGAGTGCAAGACATGGGAGCATACAGGTAAGATGGTGGTTTAGTAAAGTAAGGCTAGTATATTTTCATCATTATAATGTTGTGGTAACCATGTTTATTATAAGTATAAAATTGATCATTTCAGGGTTGTTCTGTGCTCATCTTATTAAAGCTTTCACACACCTGTACAGAGTATATAAAGAAGAGGTACACCAGAGATCCTAGGATGATGGTAACTTGGGACAGGAATGATATTATGAATTTGGGAGAAGACTGTGAAGATGAACGGTATAATACTAAGAAGCTAGTAGAAGTTGCAATGATGGCGGTAAGGGCACTCCGCAAAACAAAAACTGGGGTTAAGAGAGGATGTGATGATTTCTTGGCATTAGCCGAGTGGGGTGAATCCATTGCTAGAGATACTGGAGCAACATTAAATGGGGACACTGGAAATGATGGAGTTGCGGCCAATATAGAAAGAGAAGAACGTCAAGTTCCTACATTTGGGGAAGGAGAGGAAACTGAAACTGGTTTGGATCATGAACTGATATCAGAGTGTGCACCGAGGGAGGCATTGACAAAGGGTAGGAAGCATGGAGGGAAAAGGCTTGAAAGAGATGAGACCTGTATCAAGAAGTCAGGGGGCACCCGCAATTGTTCCCATTGTGGACTGAAGGGCCATTATATCACAGGATGTCCTACAAACCTAGATAATGCTTCGAAGAAAAGAGGAGGCACTTGTAGTTTGCGTGGTAAAATGGGACGGAAGAGAGGGAGGCCATCTACAAAAAGGCAATTGGACGATGAGTTTGATGAAGTTGCATGAATTGGGTGGGATTAGTGCAAAAACCCAGAAACATTTTTGTTTAAAATGCCATTACTTGTAATGATGTATGAATAATTAATTACAATGAAAAGTGGTAATAATATATTAGTATTGTGTGGTTGAGTTTGGCCTACATGGTCTATGTGAATTTATATCTGAATTTATCTTTGAAAATATTTTGAATGTGGTCACATATTAAGTAGATCTTGGAATATTTGAATAATTTATTCTGGGGAGAATAAGGAACGTACCAACTGACAGGCTAAGTATGTACTATATAATTGATAAGACTTTGGTAAAAGTTACAACATGGCATTAGTATGACTCAATAATTATGTGAATTTTGTATCTTGAGTAGTATAGTAGCCGAAATCACAATAGTATTTACAAGAGTTTTGTTCTATGAACTCACGGATTTACAAGAATATTTTAATAATCAATGAACCACATACTGAGGAGACTGAATATCAGAAGACAAAGACATGGTAGAATTGGACTACGACTATTTTCTGGAACTTGTATTGGGAATATTTACGAGAATTTTGTATAAGGAATAATACGCTGGTCGTAACTCACAATAATATTTATGAGAAATTGGTGATCTGAGGAAATGGATTTATGAGAATAGAATAACAATTGTTAAACCATAATATTGACAGTTGAATATCCAAATAAAAATAGTAGATTTCGAAACAAAGAGACCATAGTATAGGTTCAGAGTACAAATAATTATGTCATCGCACAAACAATCCCGTATGAGAAGTGAAACTATGAAAACAAATTAGTTTCAAATTTAAATTTGGTAAATTGGGTCGTTGATGACCAACAGGAGCGGTCAATTAAAAACACAGTAACTAAGGCTTCCATATTTATTCTAGCATTCCCAAGGAGACTGGTCCCAACGTGGTCTTCAACGATGTGGCTTGAGTGCTTCTAGACCAGCAGGAAGCTTCTCAACAGTGTTGATTTGGTGATAGATGGCGTAGTAGAGAAGCTGATCTCTATACATTGCTGCATTTTCCTGTTTTTGTAGTGAAGAAGATCAGCAACATTGCCGGAGGCAGAGTCTTGGTTGTGAAAGTAAGTACAATGTTAGGACTTACCGTGAGGATTGGAAGATGGAAAGCTTCACCATTCCATAACTCCATGAACTTGATGGCATATAATCCACTGTCGGTGGCATTGCGCTGCACTGGGACAGGTAGGATGGGTCGCCTGAATCGAGTAAACGACTTAAGCTTACCATCTGTGGCTTCCTGGAACAGAAGATTGAGCCTTGGAATAATTCTGTTACCCACAACTTCATGGTAAATCCTATGGTCATCAGGACTAGAGTCGAGAATATCTATTCGGTCATGTATAAGGTTGATGCAGTAAACAGTATAGTGGTCCTCCTCCATAATCGGCAAAAAGAACTGCCAATGTCCAAAAAGAAATTAGTAAGGAAACTGTAATTAGTATACATTTAATGGAATGAGAAGTAATACTTACGAGCTTAACATTAGTTGTGTCAATAGAAGCAATGCCACTCTCTAAAATTTCAAGAGCATTATGAGATTCCCACTCTTCGTATTCCTCCTGATCCTCCATATTGACGTATTCCTAGAAAGAGAGTAGAGACTTATTAGTAATAAACTAAAAATTGTTTTGGCAAGGTTGTAAAGGTGTTCTTTGTGCGGACTCACCCCAATCCTGTGGGGTAGGAACACCCTGTAGCCACCACCATCTAGCATGTGGACTGATTCATCATGGCTCAAGCATTGAACAAAGTAGGACATCAATTTGGTCGAAAGCTCTTGATCATTAGGGAAGGAATCTAATATTTCATTGCCAGTGAAATCTGTGAAGCCTGTACTGATGAAAACCTCACTGGTATGGGAAAAAGGTGGTCGTCAGTAACTTGTAGGACGATACAAAATTTGAGAAAGGGTCATAAGCCATACTTTAAACTCTTGAGACTCGGGCGAAACTTCTTCCACACAGCTAGTGCCTTTGACATTGGTACTCGTGTCCGCATTGGATCACCTTTGAATGGCGACACGTACTTGGATTGGCGTCTTGTAAGACGTTGTGGTTTTGGATAAACAGGTAGGAGGGGCTCATCATCAATGGTGATATCAGGTCGTAGAACCTGTGCTCATCCCGAGAGAGTAAAATTGTAGTAAGCAACATGATAAAATTATAATAAATGGGGAATGAACATGTGGAAGGCACCTCATTAGGAAGCTGATGTTGGGTGTGTGTAAGCATAGCAGGCTCTGATGTCATCGTGTCGGTTGTTGTAGTTTGTGGGTGGGCAGCAGGTAGGAGGGGCTCAACACCAATCGTGATATCAGGTTGTATAACCTGTGTGAATACCCAAAGCGTAAAATTTTAGTAAGCAGATTGATAAAATTACAATAAATGGGGATTGAACATGTGGAAAGCACCTCATTAGGAAGCTGATGTTGGGTCTGTGTAAGCACAACAAGCTCTGGTGTCATCGTGTCGGTTGTTATAGTTTGTGGGTGGGCAGCAAGTAGGAGGGGCTCAACAGCAATGGTGGTGCTGTCAGGTCGTATAACCTGTGCTCATCCCCAAAGAGTAAAATTGTAGTAAGAAACTTAATAAAATTACAATATATGGGGAATGAACGTGTGGAAGGAACCTCATTAGGAAGCTGATGTTGGGTGTGTGTAAGCACAACAGGCTCTGGTGTCATCGTGTCAGTTGTTGTAGTTTGTCGGTGGGCAGTCCGTATAACAGATGCAGTGATGAGGTCAACTAGAGAATCCAGGGATGAGGTTCCTCCATGAATATTGACATTGGCACGAACAGCTTAAATAAATAGGTATTATGGTAATATTTGATGGAACAAATTTAAGAAAACACATACTGCCAATGTGTGATGCTTGTCCAGTGCCTTCTTGGTCCATCGCCTGACCCAAAATTGGAGGAACAACATCGCCAATTGTCACGTCCGTGTGAACCTGCATATACAAAAATCACATGTTTATTGACTGACCAAGAAAGTTGTATAGTAAATATTATAGCTATATACTGAAATCTTAATGTGATAGGACATATGGTAACTCCAGATCAAACCGGTGAGTGTTCATGATCCAATTCCTGTTCTGACCCGGCATTCGTTGCGGCATCCATGGGCTGTGGTGCCGCAGCCTCCGTGGGACTGTTCTGTTGCAGTGGCACATGTCTCTCATGGTTTATATGTTGGTTAGTGCCATATCCTGAAATAAATAAAAAATAGATTAGTGGAGACATAACTGCAGTTGCATGTTTCATGATATGAAACAGGTATTTACCAGTACAATTAGCAATAGATATCTGATTTCCTCTTACCTTTAGAATGATTTGGCGCCTCAGTTACATGTTCAGACTGTATGTTATCTCTGTTATGGATATCATGCATGTCAAGATCGTTGGCATCAGCTTCATTCATGAAACAATAAATAGGGTCAGCTTCTTTTTTTGAACAAAAGAGTAAGTAGTGGGTCGCTTTGTGGACCTGCAGTAGGAGCGGTTGGTTTAGCTTGGTGATCTATGCTGTTATTCTCACAACTTTGGTTCTCCAAAATTGACCGCACCTTTGCAATGAGCTGGTCATGTGAGGTTTGTAGCATTAGTTGTCCCCTGTTTAAGTAAGTTGTTGCCTTTTTTGATTTGATGTCAAATTCTGTGAAAGCTTGCACTAACAGCTTCCTCTTTGGCTTGGCAACTGTCACATTGACTACTCCAACTAGTTCTGAAAGAATGCTAGGGAACTGTATAGCAGACACAGGTTGAATGTTTGCTGGCTTTTCTGGAATAGAATGATGAGGCATATGGTAAACAGTATCACTGATGTCCCTAAGCTGCTCACACAAAATGGAAATAGGTAAGTGGTAGTAAATAGGCATTGACACGGAGGACTGCCTTTAAAAATGGGGGACAATAGTTACTATGTCTCACCGGTAATCGCCCAAATGTGACCTTTCCTTGGTCGTCCTTTGTCTTGTCAGCAGCAATTATTTTTTTAATCAAATCTTGATTAAGTACTTGGCACGGGGAATGTCCTTGTGATTGATCTGGTGTTTGCAGCGTAAATTATCCAAATACACTATCTGCACCGAGAAAAATGGGAATAATGGAGAATAAGTTTAATATAAAATATGTGGCTAACTA
This sequence comes from Sorghum bicolor, assembly GCF_000003195.3. NCBI lineage: Eukaryota > Viridiplantae > Streptophyta > Magnoliopsida > Poales > Poaceae > Sorghum > Sorghum bicolor. Next base: position 35,396,093 of record NC_012879.2, read on the forward strand.
TTCAGCTATATCATAATATTTGAAGGCATATTATGTATGATAAGTGGGAAACTGACCAACAGAAAAAACGTGCATCCTGTAATTGAAGGCGAAACTTTAGTTGTTCTATCAAGACGCCACGTGCGTGCAGCTTCTTGGATTTCATCGGTAACAGCCTTGCACCAGTTCATAGTGGGTAGTCGATACAAATTCCTAGCCAAATAAACATCTTTCGCCCTGATGTTGTTGTCCGAGGAAGGAAACAACAGCTTGTTAGAAGCGATCATGAAGAAAATTTTAATGCACATGTTGTCGTCAAGCATCCTGGAGTCTAGCTCAATGTCGGCCTCCCAGATCTCTTGTAGATACTTTGTGTGCACATCCTCAGCTTCTTGTAAACCAATAAAATCCTTGAAATCAGACAAGGCCTTGCATGCTTCCTGGTTTGTGTGTAAAGATAATTCTTCACCACTGTCCGGAATGCCAAACGTTTGCTTAACGACAAAAGGGTTGATATGTATAACCCTATCTTTACCAAGAACCAACATCATAGTTACAGGGTCTAGCCTGTCATACAGATACCTCAACATTTCTCTGCTAACTAGCTTGTCTGCTCGGATCTGGAGGAGGCCACCAAAATTCATATTATTGATTCTAGTACGCTGACTCATGGTGAGGAGATCAATAAATGAGTTAAAAATTGAAGGTGAACATCGAACAATTGGTGCATGAAGATATTTGGTAAGCTTTTGCTGTTTAGGCTGTAGAAAGAAGACAAATGACTTATGTAATTGTTGAAAATAAGTGCTAAATAATAAGAGTGAAAATAAGAAACCATTATGGTAAGAATGTAATGATACTGTTTGGAATAATAATAATAATAATAATTTAGTCGCAATAGTATACCTTTGTAGGTGGATCTATGCGAGAGGCATTTTTCTTCTGCAGTTTCCCATCTCTGCGTGCATTGACAACAACTTTTGTAGTACGACGTTGATTATTGTTCATTACCGGGTGCCAAGTTGGGGGTTGCATGAAATCGTCATCATCATCGTCCTCCTCTAAACGAGGGCGTGACGATGGTCCTGGACAATGTGGTGGCTGCTGATGAACTGGTTGAGCTGGTAGTGTCTGAGATACACCAGTGACGTCACTTATATCAATGTTGAAATCCTCCTGTGTGGTGTGCAGGGTGAATGATTTCAATCTACCCTGAACAAATTTAGGGGGCCTCATTTCCTATGAAAGAATGAGGAACTCATGTGGTAAGCATATTTACGACAAATAGTATGAATATGTTGCAGTAATAAATATTTACGATAATTTGTACTGAGAATTGTTTATGGGATTTTGCACTAAGAATGGTTACGAGAACTTACAGTAATATTTACGATAAATATTTTTACAATGACAAGAGTTACAAGAACTTGCAGTATATTTATGAGACATGTGGACAGTGAATATAGGTACTGAAGTAGTAAAACTAACGGTAAAAATTAGTTAGAATGATCAAATTTACCATGAACAGGAACATAAAATTACTACTTAAACTAGCTAGAATGATCCATACAATTTAGTTGAAAGCAGGCACAGGAATTACTAATATTATTATAGCCCGCTTTGTTCTCAGACTAACAATAAGCATTGGTAAACAGGGACTAGGAATACAAACAAACAATTGTTCACGGAGGCAAAAGTTGCAGTGGGCATCAGTGAACAGGTATGTATAGTGTAAAATTAACACATTGATAAGGATAAATTACCTCCGTAGCCTGTCTCTGCTGGCCTGATAGGATCTGCAGAGTAGATACGAGCATGCAACTTCACAGCAGCCAGCAGAGACCCGAGGCAGCTTCCTGGCGTGGATGTTTGGGGCGTCTCGGCAGCCACTTCCGATGGAGGATTGGGGACTCTCCAGCAGCCAAGAAGAGCTGCGGACTGCATTTATCAGGATGTTGTGGTAGGGAGCTGCAGTATAGAGGGAGCTGCAACGAAATTTGGGGGATATCCCTACGTTCTTGGATCAATCGAGCATTGATACGGAGAAGCAGCCGAATCATATTCTGTGATCTCGGATTGTAGCTGGGCATCGGCAAATCCGATCAAGGTCTTCAATGGCAGGAGCGAGGGCGAGGGAAAAGTTGGCAGGGGCGGGGGGCGAGGCGCGGGTGCCGAGGGAAGAGGAGCGACGCGCGGGTGCCAGGGGAGGGCAGCGTGCGTCGGGTGCGGGAGGAGGGCGGCGTGCGTCAGGTGCGGGGGAGGGAAGGCCGCGTGCTTCGGGTGTGAGGGGATTACGGTGAATGAGGATCTTTTTTTTACGAGGAGTGAATGAGGATCCTTGATTGAAGCCTTGAAGCCTGAAGGGGACAGTGAATTAGGATCTACTACGCATCTGACCTGATCAGCCCGCGCGACGCAGCGACCCGGCTACAAAATATTTTATTTTGTAGCCAGCTATAGAGAAATATATATATATATATATATATATATGGAAATTCCTTTGTACACGTACGTGTAGTTACTCTCATCTTCAATAAACTACATTGTGTATGTATTCATACTTGTTTATCGGTTTGAGTATGTTTATATACTCATATTAAGATACTCTAGATCTTACCACGCGATTTTTTTTTAAAAAAAATTATATATATATATATATATATATATATATATATATATATATATATATATATATATATATATATATATATATATATATGTGTGTGTGTGTGTAAGGATGAAAACAAAAACGAAAATCTCCGATCGAATTGCTTCGTTTTCTATATTTTACCCGATCGTTTTCAGTTTTCTCGAAATAATTCGAATCCGGTACGAAATTCGGTCAAATAATTCGAAAACGGGGCGGAATTCGGAATGAGCTTATTTCGACCGATTTCTACATTTCTACATTTTATTCGAAATCCTCCGTATTCGAAATTCGGTAGTATCCGAATTTAGCCCAATAACCCCTAGTCCCACTCCTAGACTTCTTTGTTTGCAGCTAAGGCCCAGCCCAATAACACAACCCTAACCTAACTCCCTCCACTCCCCACCCCAACCCCGCAGTTCTGCACCCGACCCGAGCCTGGCGGCGCCCCTATCACCTTTGCCGGAGCGTGTGAACCGTACGGAATCGTCGGCGTGAGATGGCGGCCACCTCCGCGTTCGAGTCATCCCCGGAGGTGGAGCGGTTCCTCTGCGAGTGGCTGCTGGACGCGGAGCAGCCCATCGCGGAGCGCTTCCGGGCGCTCTTCTCCCTCCGCAACCTCCGTGGGGATGCACCGCGCCGCACCCTCCTCCAAGGTATCGCCTCGCTTCACTTAATCGCCTTAGCTACTCTTCAAAGCTTGGTTGAAGGCTTTAGCAGCTTGTGGATTGGTCTTAGCAACCGGTGCAACAGATTTCTGGTCCCTGTTGCTTTCCCAAACTAATCGAGTAGATGCCGTTCTGCGGTTCACTAATTGGGTGCTTTGGGTGAAGCACTATTGGTCCTAGGTACTTCGGTTTAGTACTTTAGTTCCAAATTCTAGTGGCCTTACAGTCCAAACTAGTGCTGAGCTGATGAACTGATGATACTAGGAATTTTAACATTGTTTGATTCTTTGCATTATTTATCAAATTGATTTCAGTTCTCGACAGGCTGCACTAGCTGATTGTGTGCTAGTGCTAGTTTTAATTTTATACTTATGAAGTTTCTGCGATTGAAGAAATTTGGACCGAGTTCCTGACCACCTAGCCCTTTGTAGGACTTGCTGAACATATGACCAATATATTTGTTATTTACTATTTAGAGTGTTATATCAAATATTGGCATTGTTTCATTGGTTGAGGCTGTTTAATATCATGTGATCATGCACTTGTTATTTGTTAACTATCTTGTGATCATGCACTTCTTAGTTTGGTCATGCACATTTTTTAAGTTATGGACCGTGGGTCAGTATTTCGTATTGAATTTTCGTATGCAGACCGTGTTCGACATAATTCCGATTGAATTGGTTCGTTTTCGAAACACCGAAAGTTTGTTTTCGATTTCGTTTCCGGCTATATGGTTTTCGCTTTCGTGTTCGTATTCAAATATAAATGTAGAAAACAATAGAGGAGTTTTTCGACCGTTTTCGACCGAATTCATCCTTATGTGTGTGTGTGAATATGTGATCTCTCAATGGGCCACTATCGGACCTCTCTTCTTTTACCGGGCTGTGTTGTGCCAGCCCACGCGCTTGAGGTGTGGCCTAGACATGGTCTGCTCCTTCGGGCGGTGCTTGGGCCGGGCCAAAATACCAGGCCTTATGCCGAGCTCACGGGCCCAGACTGCATGCCCAAATATAAGCATGGCGGATAAAATGCTCCCCATAGGACGCTGATGGATGGGCCCACCCATCGTCACGGGAAATGGGGCCCACGTCGTCGTGGTCTACGTGTGCGGGTGGGCAAGTTAGTACACATCGAGGCGGTGGCCCTAGCAGCCAACATGGGGCCACCCAGCCATGATGGATTATGAGGACGCTATGCTAAACAGAAAATATTAAGTTCATTTTTAGCCCCTCAACTATTGGCCGAGTTTAATTTTAGCCCTCAACTACAAAACCGTCTGTTTTTCACCCTCAACTATCAAAACCAGTCACTTTTAGCACCCGGAGAGAGGACTTTTGAGCCACTTTGAGCGGTTTTTTCTTTTTCTTTTCTATGGTTAAACCTGTGAATTTCATAGTGAAATGTTTGAGCATGGTAAATTCATCAATTTTTTTGGGCAGCCTTGTCATGATGTTCTCTATGCAAAAAAAATATGAAACTATGAAAGTAAGTATTTTTTGGATGCTAAAAAATTAGCTCTTTTAATTAATAAATACATGTTCTATGATTTTTGTAGGATAATATATATATATCCTATGATCATGAAACTTTTTGCATAACTGTTTTATACTAAGATAGACCTTCACAAAAAGTTTGAGATTAATTTGATGATGTTTGCTTATATCCCTAATTAT
>NC_012879.2:35401159-35527271 GCF_000003195.3 Sorghum bicolor
ATTAGGAACATAAGCAAACATCATTAAATTAATCTTAAACTTTTTTGAAGGTCTATCTTAGTATAAAACAGTTACACAAAAAGTTTAATGATCATAGGATATATATATTATCCTACAAAAATCATAGAACATGTATTTATTAATTAAAAGAGCTAATTTTTTAGCATCCAAAAAATACTTACTTTCATAGTTTCACATTTTTTCTGCATAGAGAACATCATGACAAGGCTACCCAAAACATTTGATGAATTTACCATGCTCAAACAATTCACTATGAAATTCACATATTTAACTATAGAAAAGAAAAAAGAAAAACCGCTCAAAGTGGCTCAAAACCGCCGTGTCCTCTCTTCGGGTGCTAAAAGTGACCGGTTTTGATAGTTGAGGGTGAAAAACAGACGGTTTTGTAGTTGAGGGCTAAAGTTAAACTCGGCCAATAGTTGAGGGGCTAAAAGTGGACTTAATTCTAAAAATTTTGACCTCATAAAATAGGATCAACTGCCAATTATAGATCACGAGATTACTACTAGACACGTAGGTGCAGCGGAAATGACTAGGTGTAGTCGTGCACGTAGTAGCAGTGTCATGTAGTTACGTGGTCGTCCACCATGTCAATCCCTCTCCAAGGTGTCCCACACGTGCGGAGAAGAAGCGTTGCACCTCCGGACTGCTAGGTCTGCGAGGAGCAATAGGCACGAGCGTGGGTGAGCGGCGGCGGCTCCCTAATGGTGTGAGATCACCCGAGCCTCGCCTCCTCCCTCTCTTATATAGGTGTCCTCTAATCAGCCCCGAGTTGGAGGCCCAATTAGAAAACCCTAAGCCTTGTCTAATGGCTTCCAGCTCCTTAAGCGTGTGACCCTATGGGTTCACATACATATAGACATGAGCCGAGTACTCCTACTCGCCCAATAGTTGATAGCGGCCTCTAGCAAGGCATTACAACTCCTATACACACAAAGATTATATCAGACGAACCACTACATACACATACATGTTATTCCCTTGCCACACGATATTTGGTCCAACTCATGGGTTAACACTTAACCCAGGCACGACCATGCATTTGTTGAACCAATTTAAAATCACTTGAGTGATATAGTGATATCTCTCTCACATAGAGAGGGGCAAGTTCCATGATTATCTATATCTCACAGCATGTTTCCCCGATAAACCCAAAGACCACCTTTATAGCTACTGTAACATCCCTCATGTTACGGATACTAAAACTTGATCATGTCATCATAAGCATTGCAAAGCATGTTTGTTAAACACATCATGATGCATCAACTTAAAATAAGTTTATTTTTTTATGGTTGTGCTTAAGAAGCTAAAGTGTGTTTATTTTGTTAAATGATGCTTGTGTTGGTGGTATAATTTCTAGATAAGGAGAGGTTATAGAAATAGCTACGAAAAACCCTAATTTCAACCCCAGCTTTTACCCCCTTTTGTGTAACATAAAAACTAAGCAAAATTTGGGGATGTGTTCAAAAGCAAAGTTGTAGGTCTTGTTAAGATGTACAACTTTGGTGTTTTGAGTTTTTGATGTTTCAATGAAAAATTTCAAGTAATTTTGAAAAGGAAAAAGTCTACATCACCCCCCTGAACTGTAGGGCGGTGTCTACTTTACCCCCCGAACTCTCAAACGGTCTAATTTATCCCCTGAACTATCTAAAACCGTTCAAACAACCCCCTGAGCGATTTTTATGGTGGTTTTGCTACAGTAGCTATGGTTTTGCTACAGTAACAGTGGTTTTAACTTTTCTTTTTTTATTTGTTTTTGCTGAATCTTTAAAAAATCATAGTAAATCATAAAAAAATCATAAAATAGAAAATCTAATTTTGTTGGACTCCACATAAGTAGATCTACACAATGAATATATAATATGGTATAGTTTAGTACAAATTTCGTACTCATTTGATCATATATAACTTAGTTATAGATTTATTTAGGTTTATGCTTGTTAAATATAAATAAATCTATAACTAAGTTATACATGATCTGATGAGTATAAAATATTTACTATAGTTCAAGCATAGAATAATTAGTCCACCATAAAAATTTCACCACAATTGGACCATAGAAGCTACAACTATGAATTATTGGAATTAATTACAGATAAAATTTTATTTTTCTAACTAATTTAAAGCTATAGAAAAAAATTTATACTAAAGTATACCATATTATATATTCATTGCGTAGATCTACTCATGCGGAGTCCAACAAAATTAGATTTTCTATGTTATGTTTTTTCTATGATTTGCTATGATTTTTCAAAGATTATATGAAAACAAATAAGAAAAAAGAAAAAGTCAAAACCACAGTTACTGTAGCAAAACCGCCGTCAAAAACCGCTCAGGGGGTGATTTGAATGGTTTTGGATAGTTTAGGGAGTAAATTAGACCGTTTCATAGTTTGAGGGGTAAAATAGACACCATACTATAGTTCAGGGGTTGATGTAGACTTTTTCTATTTTGAAAATACAGATTTCCACAAAGTGTCTCCTTTTCAATTTGAATCTCTAATTCAAAATCTATTTGGAATCTTGAAAGGTGACCAAAATGAAAGTTGTAGATATCATCAATATGAACAACTTTTATTTTGGGAGTTTTTCAAGTTGTTGAGCAAAATCAAAAGTAAATTTAGGATTTCTGCTTGGCCCAAATTAAAATTTGATTTGCCCCCAATTTGGGATTTGAATTTCAAACTGTTTTAAACAAATTCACAGTCTTCCATTCAAAACTAGTTCTGGGACTTTAAATATGTTTTGTGGAGTTCAAAATTCTGAACAAACCTTGTTTTGACCAAAATTTGACTTCCATTTAAAATAGTGGAGTAATTTAAAAAAATAAAAAAGGGAGGGATAAGCTTGTCTACAGTGCTTCGTAGGGGGAGAGTGCACGCCAGCGCCGCAGCAGGCACAACCGTTTCGCATGCCACCACGCACCCTGCTACGTAGCTGCTTGGCTGGTCCAGGTTGCCATGAAGTAGCCGAGCTCATGGCGTCCTCATCCACTCCTTCCCATGACCACACCTCGCTGCAAACTTCTTTTTCCTTCCTTATACTCAACGTCGGTGAGCTCCTTCGCCAGCAAAATTCGTCGTGCCCACTCACTTTCCGAGCCACCAGAGCACCTCTACAGCTTCGCCAAGATCTCAGCAACCGTTTGCGCCCCCAGGTGCAAGCTCTAACCGTCCCTAGCCCCGGCTACGTCCGTTCTTCCTCAACTCCGGCCGAAAACCGCCGCCGTGAGCACCTCACGTGACCAGCGCTCATTCTAGCTCCTCCGCATCTTTTGAGTAGCTCCTCAGGATCACGGTGAGCCCTTGATACTCCCAAACCCCCCCTTTTACGCTCTATCGGGTCCTAGGAGTGGTTGCCTCATCGGCCGGCGTCGATGTCCGCCTTGGCCGTGGTTGGGGTCATCGGAGAGCGGTAGAACGTCCACCGAGGGAGAGGAACAATGCGTAGGAGCATAGAGCATGAGAGGGACGCCAAGTTTTCCCTAGGGAGGCACCTCACTAGCGAGGGGCGGGGCAGTCGCTCCCTCCGGCCAAAGCGCGAGGTAGAAGAGGAAGCTTACATGTGGGGTCCCCCGTCAGCAACCTGTGGAGAGAGGGACGGACGTAGCGCGCGCGGGCCAGCCTGCGGGCCGAGTGCTGGGCCGGCCAGCGCAGCAGTGCGGTTTTTTTTCCTTTTTTCTTTTAGGAATAAAACTGATTTATGTTTTATTTTATGTAGAAAAAGTTGTGCAGATCCAAAAATGATGAAACTTTTTGTATAGGTTCTGCGCAGTGAGTAGAATATAGGAAAAATATCAGATGTCACTTTCTAGTACTTTGAGCATGTTCTAAAATTGTGTCCTTTATCTAATAAATAGAACTTCTAGGATTTTTAGGGATTTATTTAGATGTCCAAAAATCACCAAAATTTGTGAGGTGTCTCTGAGTATTATTTCCCGGCTTCACAAAAAGTTTGGTGGCATTTACTAATATACCCTTAGTTAGTAGTTAAGTAATAATCTTAAAATAATTAGGTGATTATTAGCTTAAATTCCAGATTAGGGTTTGAGTGATTTTGGGATTGTGTGATGGCGAGGGGTCATTAACCTTAATGACCTTTGACATTTAATTATTGTTTGGTATTAATGTTTAATTACTATCATTAATGCTTAATTAAGAATTAATTAATATAAGTGGGATTAATAATTAGTTAATTAAAAATAATTATAAATTAAGAAAAGTCTAAGATTACTAATGCAACCTCTTGGGTAAAAACACTAAAGTAGTAAACAACCTCTAATTACTTTTTCAACTTGCGTTTGTACCGAGAAGGAAAGTCATACTCAATTAAATCCATCTTATTTGTTGTCATAAGCATACCATGAGCATACATCATTTTGCGTATAGTGCACGTGATCAAAGGAGTGACCGTTGAACCGAACCCCGAGGTTGGTGTTCCGTCCGAGGAAGTGGAAACCGAGACTTGGGAAGTCTCCGAGGAACTCACTCAGCTCTGCAACCAAGGCAAGCCCCGAATGCATTTAAACCTTCCTCAATGTTTTAAATCTTTTATCACTTATGAATCAAAATGTTGCATTACGTAGTTAGGAATTGGGATAACGAATTGTTGCATTTACCACCTTGATATTTGTTATCTTGTCCTTGGTACCTATTTTATTTAAAACTACGTAGTGATGCTTAGACCTACTTATTAGATAGGTTTTCAAATAAGAACATTTGAACGGTTGTTGTGGAATACCTTTATTGTCAATAATGTTTCAACTTGAGACCGATCGGTAGACTTGCTCTAAGGATGGAGTCTTAAATTAGTGTCTCCAACTGTGTCGATTAAGGACTGGTCCATTGATGGCCTACTGGGTTGAGAATTTATAGTACTAGCCACTTGCCCTCGGTAAGCCTGGTCTGGTGATTCCTCGACGAGAGCGGCTACTCGGCACTGGGCGTGGAGCTACGACGAGAGTAGCATGTACCCTCCTAGCAAATGGGCTGGATGGTGGAGTACTGTGCTCTCGGGTGCTGTGAACCTGCTCAGATCTTGGGAATGCAAGATTTGATTAACATATGCAAGATTCAGTTCTACATATGTCGGGTGGTTAGGAACTCCAGCTGGATTGTTAAGCGGTTCGAATTGTCGTTGCTCCCCGATTGGGAGACTCAATCCACTGACCCTCATCATAGTTAATAATGCAATTAAGTTAAGAAATGGGGAAGATGGAAATGTCTCATGGAGTTCGGATCCCAATTCCTGGACTCACAGTGATATGAAGCTATGGCCGTCGGAAAATATCATTCTTGTTAGGGATTAGTGATTCACGGACTCATCTGTGAAAAGCAACTTAGATAGATTGTCCTAGAATTCGTCCACCTCTCGAGGTGGCATGTTTGAAGCTAAAACTCTAAAAGCAAGGATCCACTATTAGTAAGCTTTTATGCAAAACAACTTGGTTCCTTGCTCAGCCACTCCTTGTCTACCCCAAAACCTGCATTCCTGAATTTCTCCTCTTCTTCGTCGGGTAAGTCTTGTTGAGTACTCCCGTACTCAAGGTTCTTTAACCCCTGTTGCAGGTGCTGACTTGTGCAACTAATGGAGATCATGTTAGTGGGTGCGGCATGATTTGTCCATCTCTTCTACCTCATATGTTTCATCTAATTTGCTTCCGCTACTCTACACATCTTTTGGAAATTTAGTTAAGTTTATATTCCATCATATTTTGTAAATTGAGTTATAAATCTTCTACACTCTGATGTAAGTTTTTTTTGTGACAAATGTTGTAATGTTGTGGTAACTCCATGTTGATCCTCTATGAGTTGTAAAATGTGGATGATTCGGGGTCCTCTAAGGGCACCTGACAGACTATCCGAATTATATGACTCTCATGTGAAGTAATCAGAGGCCTTAAGGACAATGATAGGTGCATGTGGGCCATATAATTAGGGTGGTTCTTCCATAGAGTGGTTTCAGAGCTCATACATGGATCTTCTGCAACATTACTGGTGAAAAACTTCAAAAGGAATTTCCAAATTAAATATTTTAAGGATAACAACTTATAAATGCTCCTTAACTTTTCTTATGCTTGTTGTTCAAGTTCTACGAAGACTTTCTACTGACTCAAATAGAAGGCATTGAAAGAGGCTTCAAGTCTCCGGCAAGCCAAGTAAAGAATCAAACTACTCCAACAATGCTTTGTCAATAGTCTTGTAGCCTTCCATCTGAAGCAATAAAGATAATATATAAAGTATGCCCTATATAAGTAGTTACCTCCTGGCTAACGTTGTGAAGACATACAGGGCGAGCATACATCATATCATTCACTTCAGAATAAAGATACGAGGATGTTATAAATTCCCTTTTTAATCCAGGACAGCTATTCTCCTTATAGTTGTTCTATTTGATAAATCTCATCATGTACCAGGTTTCGTTAACCGATTGATAATCTTTTACTCCATAAGATCCTAATCCTTGGGAATTTGTGGATATACCTTGATATACATCATTACCTCAAAATTGAAACCTGGGACTAATCCTTGATTCTTTTGTTATGCTTGTGACCTTCCTTGATTTCATCTAATTCAGACACATGCTACCTCCTTGATGTCATTTAACAACATTTATGTTGATTAATGTCACTATGATTGTGTCCTCTTAAGGTACCATGACCCATGACTTAGGTAACAACACCGAAACCTGGGGTCTCCTATGGCTCACGACCATAATGAAATACTATTGGGCGCTCGCTGTTATCAAAGTCTATGATCATGATCCCTTATAGCCCCACAACTAAGGTGACCTCACTCTTTGAACCATAGTATGGGAATCCATGCCCATATCTCTTTGGAATTACCTAAAACCTTTGACTTGCATAACCAACATATGTTGATTGAAAGTTATTGTAACTACACTCTATAGTAGGTACCATGATCCGTGATCATGTTATAGCGTCGGACCTTGTAGTCTCCTATGGAACCATGGCCATAAGGAATATACTACCAGGTGCTCGTTAAACATCGGGATCTTTGGTCATGCTCCACTATAGTCTACAGTTAGTATGCTTTCCTTCTCCCTGGAAACTCATTTGGAGATCATATCTTCTTATAAATTCTCCAAAATTCCTTATTGATTACAACTTTCTGTGGATCTTAGTTGTAATTCTCGGACCAATCGTAACTATTTTATGAACTTCTCAGAAGTTAATGTGCTTGACACATTTCCTTTTCCATTACTTAACCCCACAGGTTTTACTACCTGGGAAATCTCGAGACAAGATTTCTTTAAGGGGGAAGGGTTGTAAAATCCTTGATGTTACGGATACTAAAACTTGATCATGTCATCATAAGCATTACAAAGCATGTTTGTTAAGCACATCATGATGCATCAACTTAAAATAAGTTTATTTTTTTATGGTTGTGCTTAGGAAGCTAAAGTGTGTTTATTTTGTGAAATGATGCTTTTGTTGGTGGTATAATTTCTAGATAAGGAGAGGTTATAGAAATAGCTAAGAAAAACCCTATTTTCAACCCTAGCTTTACCCCCTTTTGTGTAACATAAAAACTAAGCAAAATTTGGGGATGAGTTCAAAAGCAAAGTTGTAGGTCTTGTTAAGATGTACAACTTTGGTGTTTTGAGTTTTTGAAGTTTCAATGTAAAATTCAAAGTAATTTTGAAAATACAGATTTCCAAAAAGTGTCCCCTTTTCAATTTGAATCACTAATTCAAAGTCTGTTTGGAATCTTGAAAGGTGAAAAAAATGAAAGTTGTAGAGCTGATCACAATGAATAACTTTTATTTTGGGAGTTTTTCAAGTTGTTGAGAAAAATCAAAAGTAAATTTAGGATTTCTGCTTGGCCCAAATTCAAATTGGATTTGCCTCCAATTTGGGATTTGGGATTTGAATTTCAAACTATTTTAAACAAATTCACAGTCTTCCATTCAAAACTACTTCTAGGACTTTAAATATGTTTTGTGGAGTTCAAAATTATGAATAAACTTTGTTTTGACTGAAATTTGACTTCCATTTAAAATGGTGGAGTAATTTGAAAAAACAGAAAAGGGAGGGATAAGCTTGTCTATAGTGCTTCGCAGGGGGGAGTGCACACCAGCGCTGCGGCAAGCGCAGCCGTTCCGCACGCCACCACGCACCCGCCATGCAGCTGCTTCGCTGGTCGAGGTCGCCGTGAAGTGGCTGAGCTCCTGGCATCCTCATCCGCTCCTTCCCATGACCACACCTCGCTGCAAACTTCTTATTCCTCCCTTACACTCAACGCCGGTGAGCTCCTTCGCCAGCAAAATTCATCGTGCCCACTCACTTTTCGAGCCACTAGAGCACCTCTGCAGCTTCACCAAGATCTCAGCAACCGTTTGCACCCCCTGGTGCAAGCTCTAACCGTCCCTAGCCCCGGCTACGTCCGTTCTTCCTCAACTCCGGCCGAAACCGCCGTGAGCACCTCATGTGGCCAGGGCTCTTTCAAGCTCATCCGCATCTTCCGAGTAGGTCCTCATGATCACGGTGAGCCCCTAATACTCCCAAACCCTCCCTTTTACGGTCTATCGAGTCCTAGGAGTGGTTGCCTCGTCGGCCGACATCGATGTCCGCCATGGCCGTGGTCAGGGTCATCAGAGAGCGGTAGAACGTCCACCGAGGGAGGGGAACGATGCGCAGGAGCGTAGAGCATGAGAGGGACGCCAAGGTTTCCCTAGGGAGGCGCCTCACTAGTGAGGGGCCAGGCAGAGTCGCTTTCCTCCGGCCAGAGCGCGAGGTAGAATAGGAAGCTGACGGGTGGGGTCCCCCGTCAGCGACCTACGGAGAGAGAGGAAGGGATGCAGCCCGCGCGGGCCGGCCTACGGGCCGAGTGCTGGCCTGGCCAGGGCAGCAGCGTGGTTATTTTCTTTTTGCTTTTAGGAATAAAACTGATTTATGTTTTATTTTATGTAGAAAAAGTTGTGCAGATCCAAAAATGATAAAACTTTTTGTATAGGTTCTATGCAGTGAGTTGAACATAGGAAAAATATCATATGTCACTTTCTGGTACTTTGAGCATGTTCTAAAATTGTGTCCTTTATCTAATAAATAGAATTTCTAGGATTTTCAGGGATTTATTTAGATGTCCAAATATCACCAAAATTTGTGAGGTGTCTCTAAGTATTATTTCCTAGCTTCACAAAAAGTTTGGTGACATTTGGATAAAATTTGAGTAAAATACTAATATACCCTTAATTATTAGTTAAGTAATAATCTTAAAACAATTAGATGATAATTAGCTTAAATTCCACATTAGGGTTTGAGTGATTTTGGGATTGTGTGATGACCAGGGGTCATTAACCTTAATGACCTTGGACATTTAATTATTGTTTGGTATTAATGTTTAATTACTGTCATTAATGCTTAATTAAGGATTAATTAAGATAAGTGGGATTAATAATCAGTTAATTAAAAATAATTATAAATTAAGAAAACTCTTAGATTACTATTGCAACCTCTTAGGTAAAAACACTAAAGTAGTAAACAACCTCTAATTACTGTTTCAACTTGGGTTTGTACCGAGAAGGAAAGTTGTACTCAACTAAATCCTTCTTATATGTTGTAATAAGCATATCATGAGCATACATCATTTTGCGTATAGTGCACGTGACCGAAGGAGTGACCGTTGAACCAAACCCCGAGGTTGGTGTTCCGTCCGAGGAAGTGGGAACTGAGACTTGGGAAGTCTTTGAGGAACTCACTCAGCTCTGCAACCAAGGCAAGCCCTGGATGCATTTAAACCTTCCTTGAATGTTTTAAATCTTTTATCACTTATGAATCAAAATGTTGCATTACATAGTCAGGAATTTGGATAACCAATTGTTGCATTTACCACCTTGATATTTGTTATCTTGTCCTTGGTACTTATTTTATTGAAAACTGCGTAGTGATGCTTAGACCTGCTTATTAGATAGGTTTTCAAATAAGAACGTTTGAAGGGTTGCTGTGGAATACCTTTATTGTCAATAATGTTTCAACTTGAGACTGGTCGGTGGACTTGCTTTAAGAATGGAGTCTTAAAGTAGTGTCTCCAACTATGTCGATTAAGGACCGGTCCGTTGATGGCCTGCTGGGTTGAGAATTTATAGTACTAGCCACTTGCCCTCGGTAAGCCCGGTCTGGTGATTCCTCGACGAGAGCGGCTACTCGCGCACTGGGCGTGGAGCGATGGCGAGAGTAGCGTGTACCCTCCTAGCAAATGGGCTGGACGGTGGAGTACAGTTCTCTCAGGTGCCGTAAACTCGGTCAGATCTTGGGAAAGCCAGATTTGAGTTGACATATGCAAGATTCAGTTCTACATATGTCAGGTGGTTAGGAACTCCATCTGGATTATTAAGCGGTTCGAATCGTCGTTGCTCCCCGATTGGGAGACTCAATCCACTGACCCTCATCGCAGTTAATAATGTAATTAAGTTAAGAAATGGGGAAGATGGAAATGTCTGATGGAGTTTGGATCCCAATTCCTGGACTCACAGTGACATGAAGCTATGGCCGTCGGAAAATGTCATTCTTGTTAGGGATGAGTGATTCACGGACTCGTCCGTGAAAAGCAACTTAGATAGACTGTCCTCGAATTCGTCCACCTCTCGAGGTGGCATGTTTGAGGCTCAACCTCTGAAAATAAGGATCCACTATTAGTAAGCTTTTATGCAAAATAACTTGGTTCCTTGCTCAGCCACTCCTTGTCTACCCTACACCTGCATTCGTGAATTTCTCCTCTTTTTCGTCGGGTAAGTCTTGTTGAGTACTCCCGTACTCAGGGTTCTTTAAACCCTGTTGTGGGTGCTGACTTGTGCAACTAATGGAGATCATGTCAGTGGGCGCAGCATGATTTGTCCATCTCTTTTACCTTAGATGTTTCATCTAATTTGCTTCCGCTACTCTACACATCTTTTGGAAATTTAGTTAAGTTTATATTCCATCATATTTTGTAAATTGAGTTATAAATCTTCTGCACTCTGATGTAAGTTATTTTTGTGACAAATGTTGTAATGTTGTGGTAACTCCATGTTGATCCTGTATGAGTTGTAGAATGTCGATGATTCGGGGTCCTCTGAGGGCACCCGACAGACTATCCAAATTATATGACTCTCATGTGCAGTAATCAAAGGTCTTAAGGACAATGATAGGTGCATGTGGGCCATATAATTAGGGTGGTTTTGCCACAACTACCCTGTTACGGAGTAGTGTTTAATAGTCCCTAAGTAGGTCGTTTCACGTCTTGAGAACATACGACAATCTCATGTCTAAGGACATAACGTACATGATGCATAAAGAGATAATAAGAACATGTCATGTTGGGTCAGTCCAGCCCCATGTCATACATGTGCCCACATTATTAGTTAGACATTTGTATGTTTGTGACTTGTGAAACATAGTCATCAACTAATACATATGCTAATCTAATATTCATTTGTGTCCTCACATGAACTCTGATCAAGGACAACTTTAGAATAATATAAGTAAAAAAGTTTCAAAAACAATTCACATATTTGTGAATCAGTACAAGTTTGTCTATAATGGATATTCATCAAACTCATAATATATGTCATGGATACAATCATAATATCATCATCTCTATGATTACCTCTTGGGCGTATTCCTAACAGTCTCCCACTTGCACTAGAGTTGATCTCTAAGATATCTAATACCCATAGACCTCAAGTGTGCCTCATGCTTAGGCTGTGGAAGAGCCTTTGTCAAAGGATTTGCAATATTCAAATCTGTATGTATCTTGCACATCTTAATTTCACCTCGCCTAACGAACTCTCGAATGAGGTGAAACTTCCACAGCACATGTTTGTTCTTTTGGTGATTCCTAGGCTCCTTAGCTTGTGCAATCACCCCATTGTTGTCACAATGTATATTCAATGGACTCGGTGCATTTGGAAACACACCAAGTTCAATGAGGAACCTCCTCATGCAAACACCTTTTTTCGCAGATTCAGAAGCTACGATGTACTTAGCCTCTGTTGTAGAATCAGTCACTGTTGCCTGCTTGGAACTTTTTCAGCTTACTGCACCACCAGTTATTGGGAACACGAAACCTAATTGAGATTGTGAATCATCTGTGTCAGTTTGGAAGCTAGCATTGGTGTAATCTTTTACAACGAGCTCCTCCTCACCTCCATAGATTAGGAACACATCTGTAGTCCTTCTCAAGTACTTAAGAATGGTTTTAACAAGTGTCTAGTAACTTTCACCTAGATTAGTTTGGTACCTACTCGTAATACTTAGAGCATATGAGACATCTGGGTGAGTACATATCATGGCATACATGATGGAACAATTGTCGAAGCATGTGGAACCTT
This sequence comes from Sorghum bicolor, assembly GCF_000003195.3. NCBI lineage: Eukaryota > Viridiplantae > Streptophyta > Magnoliopsida > Poales > Poaceae > Sorghum > Sorghum bicolor. Next base: position 35,413,510 of record NC_012879.2, read on the forward strand.
ACTCATGCGTTTGTGCTCTTCATCTGATGAAGGACGCTGCTTATCGCTAAAACGCATACCATGTGACATAGGCAAGAACACTCTTTTAGATTGTTCCATGTTGAACCATTTCAACACTTGTCTATGTATGTATCTTGGCTTAATCCTATTAGCCTTTTGGACCTATCTCTATAGATCTTAATGCCCAAAATGTATGCTACTTCTCCTAAATCCTTCATAGAAAAACTATTAATTAGTGAAGTCTTTACGGTTTGCAACATTGGAATGTCATTCCCAATCAATAATATGTCATCCACATATAAGATTAGAAATACAACAGTGGTCCCACTTTCCTTCTTGTAAACACAAGGTTCTTCTTCATTCTGATGAAAGCCAAATCTTTTGACCACTCCATCAAAACAAATATTCCAACTTTGAGATGCTTGCTTTCACCCATAAATAAATTTCTTTAGCTTGCATATTTTTCCAACATTATTAGGATCAACAAAACCTTTGGGTTGTATCATATACATGTCCATCCAAATTTCCATTTAGAAAGACTATTTTAACATCCATCTGCCATATCTCATAATCAAAATATGCAGCGATTGCTAGAATGATTCGAATAGATTTAAGCATCGCTACTGGTGAGAAAGTCTCGTCATAGTCAACTCCTTGAACTTGCCTAAAACCTTTTGTGACAAGTTGAGCTTTATAGACGTGAACATTTCCATCCATATCCTTTTTCTTCTTATAGATCCATTTGCACTCTATGGGTCTAACCCGATCAGGTGGATCAACCAAGTTCCAAACTTGATTATCTCCCATGGAATCTATCTCAAATCTCATGGCACTTTGCCATTTCTCAGAATCTGGGTCCATCATTGCTTCTGCATAATTTGTAGGTTCGTCATCATCTAATAATAACAATTCCCCATGCAATTCATGAAGTCTTGCTGATCTTCGTGGTTGCGGCAGCATTTCTACTACCATAGGTGTCTCAACTTGTTCTGCTATGTTAGCATCACTGGTAGAGTTATTCCAACTGGCTCATCTAGAACTTCTTCAAGATAGACCTTATGTCCATTTTTCTCTCTTTTAAGAAACTCTTTCTATTGATGCAAAAATAGATTTGCAAACATAAAGGGCTAATACCCAATTTCGATATCAAGGCATGCCAGCCGATTTAACCTAGCAATCGACAAAGGTGATAACTTGAATACTTTGGTCTCGACAACAGCGATGCACCAGAATGTCATGGCCAAGAGGTACTCACGCGGAACCTGAGAAATCATCGAGTATGACTCACCGAATCCTTGAGAACTCATAAACAGGAAAACGTACACGAATTGACGAAGTCATCAAAAAGTAGATGTAAAACTTGTGTTGGTATTGATTGATTGTTCTTACATCGCTGTTGGGTTTATATTTATACCCTAGCCCTCAAGAGTTACGACCGAACACGACTAAGATTCAACAAGACTCTTATATATAAGGCATATCTAGACAAGTATGGAAAAAGAAATAATAATTATCTATTCTTATGTCCCTCCTAATCACGATAAAGTCTTCATTGGTCCCCACTTCAAGTCTCCATCAGATTTTGCTTCAAGTCTTCATCAGCTCCTATCGCATCAGCACATATATGCCTCTTCAGCAATAATTTTCACATCCTCCTCCTCCATCGGCATCGGTAACCATAAGTCTTATCGGCAATAATCAGTAGCTTGCCATCTTCAACTCTAGACTAGCAGAATCCTTCTACTAACCATTATTTCATCATTGGCATCATTCGAATCAGCCATCGGCACTCTTCTGTTGATCTAACATAGCAACTTCTCCACTACCGATAAGCTCTCCTTGACCATCTTGATTCATACCTAAAAACGGTGTCAACACATGCCCCCCAATTTCGGAGTATGAGATCATTAATGCTCGGTAATTTACTCCAGATAATGATGAATTTTCCACAATTACTTTCCTTTTGGTAAAAATCTATTACCAAATCCAAACAAACTCAACCTTGATCCCCGCATCTCACTAAACATCACAAATCTTCCAACCTCCCGTACCAAATCATAGGAAAAACTGCCCATCGGCAAAACTTTAACAATAAAACACATTGCCGATGACTTACTAAAATATTGCGCACAATGAAATATCTTCAAGATCATGATTACTTGCCATCAAATCACCTGCACAATCCCTTTATTATCGTGCAAACAGTTACCATATCCATCTGAACTACCTCGAATTTCACGGATACGGTGGAGAGATAAGTCAAAAGTATCCCCACTCATCTCAACCTATAAATACCTCCTTCCTCAGTACTCATCTTCTACCTTGCCATTCTCCATCTCCAATCTCATCTCTCTCGGCGGTGACTTCGACGAAAAACTTCCAGAGCTCCAACAACAAGAAGTTCCACTGCACCAGAACTCCCAAGCCAAAACCTTCAAGCCCTCGGTCTCCCCCTCATCTTGGAAGAAATGGCCATCAACTTCAACATGCCCGAGGTGAATCCCGTTTCCATTCTCCCCTTTTCTTACCATAACTCCCTATATTCTTGCAAGTTCATATACTTAGTATTTTCCTTTTGTTTTTTTGCCTTTTTGATCCCCCAAACATAGGAACTGAGTGACAAAATAGTTATCCCTACTGAACAACCTCACATCTAGTGCTTGGGTCCAATGGGTAACCCAGATCCCACTGACATGATAAACGTAGAAACCAACAGAATTCCTTTCAAGGCTGAAAACTTCTCCCTAGATCTGTGGAAAGACACCTTCCGATCCTGGCCAAAAACCACCAAGGGATGGAAGGACTGGTTCTAGAGAGTTAATGGGGCTAACAAGGTGTACTGGGGACACTACAAGAAACACATGGCTTTTTAACGTTTAGTTACGTCATAATATATGGAATTTATGTTAAAAATAAAGATTTGTGACATCAAGATGACAAAAATCAAAACATGGAAAAGCCCGCGTCATAAAATGATTATGTGACATTTGTTTGATTAATGTCACAAGCATATGACATTGGTTTATTGTCACAAAATCATTGGCCTTGCCACATTGCAACTGACATGGCATGGAGAAAAAATGTCACAAAATGAGTTTTGGCCTACTAAAGCCCACATAGCTCATGACGATCAACAAAAATGTCATGTATACCGTGTCATACATTGTTTACTGGTTAGGCCCAGATCACTGTATTAACATGCATCATAGCTCATAAGCTACAACAATCATTAAAAAATATTGATTCATTCATATATTACCATGTCCACAACAGTTACATTGAACAACAAAGTACAAAATTGACCTAGCTCATAACCATTTGTTTTGATAGTCATTTTACAACTAATTCTAAGAACAACTACATTTGAACAAAAAGATTTCATCCCTAGGGAGTCTAAATAAGAAAACATATGATCACTTCAATTGGCTTGCTGTCGAGAAGGTGCTACCTGAAAATCAATATGAATATGGGATAAGTCAGTTTGCAGCAAAGATTCTAAAAGAAATGCTATCTGTTTATTATCAAGCTATACACATATTTTTGAGAGTACAACATGAGAATAACTCATGGTTAAAAAGAGAACAGCCACACGGACACACACAACCAATAAGGACAAGTAGTCCACAAGTAAATTAGAAAAAAGCAGCATTTCATAACTATTTGAAGGTTTTGAGTGTAGATGGATTCAAGCAAATCCTAAATACTACTCTCTAATAATTGAGATTCCTGCCTACTCCTAGATTCCCATTAAACTTCACATTGTGAAGCACAAGCAGTAATAATTCAGCAAAGCACGCATGACATATCTATTTAAGGGCAGCAGCAGTAAGATTGCTACTCTGCCCTTGTGCAAAACACAAATGCAGTTGCACAAGTTACTGATGGATGCAGTGCTTATCTGCTTACCTTGTCTCCTGCCACTCTCTGAAAACCAGAAAAAATGTGAACTGATGGCCACTGAGAAGTATAGGAACAAATGGTCTACACTAGTCCTCAGCGAGCTCCAAGACTTGTAACAGGAGCTACACCTACAATCCAAATGAGAGAGCAAAGCAGTACATTGTTGCTGAAAGAGAAACTGTAAAAGAAAATAGATCTCAAACTGGGCATAAAGTTCCTATTAATGAAGATATCATGTTCTAGAAACCACATAATTGCACAATCTGCAGTTATAGATTAGCTATCCAAACAATACTATGATCCCTTGCATGAAGTCTAAGTCTAAAAATTAACAACTAGCAAAACATATATAGAAAATTGCACAATTTATATAGTAGATAGCTAGATTATAAAATTATCAAAAAATTTCTTTGGTCAGGCAAGCACATTTGATAGAACAAACAAACTGCAAAACAAGATACTACATCTTACTGCTAATTGTGAGAGACGGAGGGAGAGATGATCCAGTACACACCTTGCTTGGATTAACAAACAAATAAAAAACTGGATAACTGAATATTCCAAGAACTCAATACATAGCAGCACCAATGGATAACCTAATAGTCTGAAATATTGAAAAATCACCTACAAGTGTCCAACAGATATACCCTTACTACTGTAGATCATGTTTTTTCCCTCTTTACTCACAATCATGTTTCCTCACTACTTTGCACTAAATCCACACTTTTACTACCAGATCTACCAAAAACAAACAAAAGCTATATATCAGCACAATACTTGAGTCTATAAAGAGAGGATTTTGGTTCTAGATGGTTGCTCGCCAGGGTTCGAAGCGATTTCCCCTCCCAAATAAATTAAAACCCTAGATCGGAGAGAAGCAGGTTATGATCTATTAGAACTGTAGGAAAGGGATGAACTAAAATTAAACCTCAGATCTAATACAGGAATGAAAAAAGAGGAAAGAAACAACCTGCCACTGGCTTGCCATAGATTCGCCGTGTCCATCCCCAAACCACGGCCTCGCTTCGGCGGGCTGCCTCCATCCCCAAACCACGGCGGCGGTTCCTAGCTAGCGGTGCTTCCCCGTGAGCCTCAGGTCGTGGATCTCCCAAGCCCGCGGTGGCCTCATGCCTACACTAGCAAGAATCTGAGGCACTGCAGATCCAGGCCGACCCCCTTCAACTGCAGCTCCAGGCGGAGCAGAAAGAATGAGTTGTGATGATTCAAGTTACCTGCTCCACAAACCACTTCTACTCTGTACGCTTGAGTGGCGCCTTGCCCTGTTGGTGCTGCTGCGGCGCTGCTAGCCCACGGTCACTCGGCGTGCTAGAGCCTGGATTCTAGAGCGGGGGACCACTGGAGCCGACACGACGACATGCCGACACCCACCTGCCTTCCTGCCGCTGAGAAGCCGTGTGCTCGGCCAAGGAGAGGACCCGTGGGTCGCGGCCAGGGAGAGGGGACTGGGTCGCGGACTCGCAGCCAAAGGGAGGGGTGGAGGGCGTCGCGCACTCGACACTCGTGCTCGCGCCGTCGGGTTAGAAGTACGGGAAAACACAACGAAGGAGAGGCGGCGCTACTCGGGAGGAAGGGGAACAGAGAGATGCATAGGATTTGTTTTCATCAGTTGGGCTTTTGGCTTTAGGATTGAAATTGTTGGCCCAATAAGGAATATATATTTTTTATATGTTAGCCCGTCCTACTTAATACATATGTGCATGAAAATTTAAGGGAGGCTTAGGGGGGGCTCCATGTGCTCACGGTCGGTAGGCGGGGCTCGAGCCTCTAGCCCCACCGTTGCCTCTGTCGCTAAGCAGAGGAATATCTGTGAGAGAGAGAGAGAGGATAGATGTGAGGCATGCACCGTGTCCGTGGCTAACCCAAGTTAACTGCAATGGATAAATAATTCGGGTCCGTGAGAGCCCATTATACTAGCATTAAGACATTTTTATGATAGGTGGGCCAATTTTGACTTTTTTATATATTTCTTTAAATTTGACTTGTTTATATACATTAGATAAAAAAAAACTTTGCATCCAACCGCTAGCGCTCGTCAATATCATTTAATCTTTGGGAAACAAGGATCATGAATTCTTCAATCCCCTCAATACGTTCCCTGTTGAATATCATATTCTTAATCCAAGATCTATCCATCTGTAACAAATCATGAGATACACTTGATAAAAAAATTTACATATATATGATACATGACCAAAATTATCAAACATGTGACATATCATTATTTATATATAAAAAATATGATCTGATATAATAAAAAATAAAATAGAAAAAAGGGAAAAACATGTGTTGATGTGGCAAAAGACATGGAAAGTTTTTTTCAACATGGAAAGTTTTTTTAAAAAAATAATAAAATAATTTGTGACACACAAATAGGCCTTGTGATATAGAAAATATTGTCACTAGATGAAATCAGACTTGTTAAATGATATTTATTGTGATATACAACTTTTAATTGTCACTAAGTCACTATGCCTAAAATATAATGTCACAAAATGGATGATATAATAACATTCTTACAATTGTCATACTAAAAATATTAAAAAGCCATGTATTTCTTATAGTGGGAGAACACAAACTAGACCAGTGCATCAGACTCTCCATTGCTAATATGGAGAAAAATGAGTCGATGTTGATAGCAACTGCATACTTTTGGTCAGATACTTTTAATGCTTTCATGTTTGGTCACAGCCCAGTTTTCCCCACACTTGCCGATGTACTTATGCTTACAGGTCTAGATATCTCAATTGCCGATGATGGTAGTCTTTTCAATCGGAAACCCGAGCACAGAGTAGACACCCATAATATCGGCGGTTGGTCAGGATACGTCCAGAAGTATCGGTAAACCAGATCGGTCAGCTAGAGAGATCATGCCATTTTCTTGAACATGTGGCTAGATAAGTTTATTTTTTTGCGGCCGATTGGTAGGGCCAACTTGTGTTTACTTAGCAGCTGCCGAGTGGTTAGCCAATGGTTCCCGATTCCCCCTTGGCCGATACCTATCATCTCCTTCACCAAGTGGCCGAGAAGCTTTTGCTGGGTGAACCTATCGGTAATTTGGGAAGCCCCTAGTGGTTTATCAATATGTAGCTTAATGCTCATATGCACAAGCGTCTGCAATGGGATTTCTTTGCGCAGCAGGTCCTACGAGACATTGCCGAGGATTACGAGCTGGCGGAAGATGAATCGACAACTCGTTCGCCCCTCAACTTTGGTGAAGCCATCATAGTCCTTCCTGGAACCGATACAAATGAGAATCAGATCGACAGATTCTTTCAAACTTTCTACAATGGTCTTTCCCGAGATCATCGGGCCTGGATGCCTTATGTGGATGAGGAATCTAGATTGCCTCTCCTCTTTCATCCTGCCGATGAAGTACTCAACAAGGACAACGACTTGATGATGGCCATTATCACCCTATGGGCAATTCAAGTGAACATCTTTGGCAGTGGAAAGAATACCAACGTGACTTACGAATTCTACAATCCATCAGCATTATCTCGTCAGTTGGCTTTTGGTCAATTGCCAATCAAACTCTGCTATGCCGATGTGATCAAGCCAAGGGAAACAATCACCAGTGGTCTTGAGTGGATCAGGGTAGCTTAACTTCCACCAGATGCCGATACAGCAGATGTCGATCTATCGGCCTGGGTTCCAGCTTCCTTCATCATCGAATCCTACAACCTATGGTGGGAAGAATGGAAGGAACAATTATTCACGACATCGGCTCACGTATATTGGAACATGATCGACCACGAGCATGAAATCCCCATTGACGTTGTAAGTCTCTTTCTGATACTCAATACTTCCGCTACTTCTAACTTCATCGGCAACTTACTTCTTTATTGTGACAGGTTGATGATTCGGCACCATCGATGAACAAAAGCGGGCGACCGTTTGATCTCTGGCTAGTATCTCCAGTCTCTCTGATCGGCCACAATGCTCCTAGCTTAGCAGCTCGGATGCACCAAGACATTAATTTTAAGAAAATGACTACCAAGCGATCAAAGGCTACTCCAACAGTTGCTGCCGCTACCCTGGCACAAGCTTTCAAGATAAAAATCCTCAATTAATTCCTATTATACCGATTTCAACCTATACTTATATTATCCTTTCAGGGCGTATCAACCACAACTGGAACATCATCAGTAACTTTGTTTTACACCAAACACTTTTCATTCTTAATGAACTTTAGAAACATTCCTCTGCTTTTATACTTAACTCACAAAGCTTTACGTCTTGTAGCAGCAAACCAGCGCATCGGCAGGGGTCCAAGGCATTCAATCATTGGGTGCCGATGCCCCCCAGTCAACAGCCAGTCAAGCTCAATCCAAGAGAAAAGCCCCTACAAGCAACAAGACTCAGCCAAAACGGTAGAAAGCAGCACCATCCTCTCCACCTCATCCGACGCCCCAAATTCAAGCAGACCTGGTCGGTGCACCTGAATAGACCATCGATCCATTCGATCAAGGCATGTCATCGGTCGTTATTCCTGAGCAGGCAACCATCGCTCCCCCTCAAGGTAAAATATCGATCATAAAGTCATTACCGATGAACTTTTACACAAACACCATCTTCATTCTTAGTATTTGCAGCTGAGGACATTCCATCAGCAGATCTAGCCGATCAGGGCATAATACAAGTTACATCTCCAGGCCAAAGGCAAGAGATTGCTCTGAAACAAGTAAGCCACCTGATCTGCTCGATCTTGTGTTATCCATATCTAATCCTGACTAACTCATCTTTTCTTCTGTTTTTAGGAACAAGACTCCATTGATAGCCTATTCTCCTTTGCCATCAACATCTCCGATGATGAAGGTGAAGAAGCAAGTTCTTCCTTGGCGCTGGGAATCACATCGATAGAGATCAAATCCAAGTTGGAAGATCTATTGGGCCTACTGCAACCAGACACCACTCAACTGGTAGATGACTCAGATCCAGCTAAGGCCATCTTCAAGACTCTCCGTGGCCAGATTCCAGCCGACGTCATAGAGGCACTTTTCCAAGTCTCCCATCTGGAAAGTCGTCAGCTCTAGTACCAAAAAGCTGTTCAATGCCTTGCCAATAGAGCTGCCCAGGCCTAACTCAAGGAGGAGATGCTGCAGGTAAAGCATGCTATTGATGAAAAACACAAGAGCATCGGCACTATGCAATTTTTAGTTGCTGAACTAAAGCAGAAGATTTCCGATCTATCGGCCAAAAGTGAAGCCCTGCTTGCTGAACTTAAGCAAGTTGAAGAAGCATTAACCCAGGCCAAGCAGGAAGAAAGTCGACCGCCCGATATGCTCAAAGATCTCTAGCAAGAAAGGGACGCCCAAGCTCATAAGGCCCTGTAGATGAGGAAGAAGCTAAAACCTGTAGAAGGCTCGGCCGATGAAGACACACAAGAAATAGAGGAAGCCAACCAGATCCACCTGCGTGCGATATCGGCTATCCAAACTTTGTTGAATTTGTAAACCTCTACATCGGCAATAGGCTTCACCAGTCCTTCTAAAAACACTAGTATTTTGTCCAGCCGATAGGATTGTTATCGACACTTAAACTTCTTTATGCATCGGCCCAGATACTAGGGTAGTACTTTTTTAAATACTTTCCATTTAATGCCCTAGGAAATTAAACTCCTTCAAGAGTCTCTAGAATGTACGCATTGCCAGGAGCAAATTGACTTATCCGATAAGGACCCTCCCAATTAGGAGAGCATTTTCCAAATTTTAAACTTTTAGGCCCAATCGGTAGAATTAATTTCCAAACTAAATCTCCATCGGTGAACTCCTTAGCCTTTACCCTTTTATCATACCATCTAGCTACTGTCTTCTTATTCTCTTCTATATTTACCAAAACCTTCAACCGATGCCCCGCCAAATCCTCCAATTCATCTTTCATTAGAGTAGCATAATCATCGGCAGCTAATTGGTCTTGAGAGAATATCCGCCTAGAACCAGCTTTGACCTCCCAAGGTAACACAGCCTCGTGCCCATATACCAACAGATAAGGTGACACTTTAGTTACACCATGACATGCCATCCGATACGACCATAGGGCTTCATTTAATACCGTATGCCATCGTTTAGGGATTTCTTCAATCTTTTGCTTAATAAACTTAATGATTCCTTTGTTAGAAGCTTCGACCTACCCATTAGCTTGAGTGTAATAAGGAGAGGAATTCTACATCTTAATCCCCATACCGATTGCAAATACATCAAACTCTCCTGATGTAAACATAGTACCCTGATCGGTAGTAATTGTCTGAGGAATACCAAATCGGTAAACAATGTGCTCCTTAACAAAATCAATCATGTTAGCTGATGTCACCTTTTTCAAAGGAATAGCCTCAACCCATTTATTAAAATAATCAGTAGCAACCAGAATAAACTTATGTCCCTTGCTTGACGGCGGATAAATTTGTCCGACGAGATCAATAGCCCATCCTTGGAACAGCCAAGGATTGATAATATGATTCATACCGTTGCGGGTGCTCTCTGAATATTTGCCAAACTTCTGACATCCTTGACACCCTTTGAAATATTTGAAACAATCTTCAAGAATAGTCGGCTAATAATATTCAGTCCTTCTAATCTTCAAGCCGACTCGTGTGCTCCACATACCCCCTCATAAATCTCACCCATCAAACTTTTTGATTCATCATCACCAAGACATCTAAGTAAAATTCCATCTATAGTACGATAATACAACTCGTTATCAAGGAGTACATACTTGGTAGCTTGAAATCTAACTCGTCTCCCAACTTTCTTGGATGGATCTTTTAGGTAATCAATGATTTCCTTTTTCCAATTATCGGCACTGATTGCTGATGAAAACACCTCCATGATAGGTTGATATCCTGAAGCGTGTTGAGCTAACCGATTAGCTTCTTCATTATGTAATCGGGGAATATGTTTTAAACGGAAATCCTTAAATTCCTTCAACAACTGCAAACACTTCTCATAATATGATATTAAAATTTCACTTTGGCATTCATAAACTCCAAGCAACTGATTTATAACGAGCATAGAATCACCGAAGATTTCAACATCAGCACAAATTTCTCTTAATAACTCCAACCCTTTCACCAGAGCTTGGTACTCAGCCTGGTTGTTCGTCGATGTAGCAAAAATCTGTAATGAAAATTCATACTTCTTTCCCTGGGGGGAAATTAACACTACACCGATACCTGCTCCCTGATCACATGTAGATCCATCAAAGAAAAGCGTCCAAGGAGCAACCTCCAAAGAATCCACCGAACTGCAATGTTGGGTAACAAAATCGGCCATAATCTGTCCCTTGACTGCTTTAGCCGATTAACGTAAGTCAAACTCTGACAATGTTAGTATCCATTTACCGATTCTACCACTCATAATCGGCATCGACAACAGGTATCTGACTACGTCATCTTTGCATATGATAGGACATTTGGCCGATAACAAATAATGCCTTAATTTAGCACAAGAAAAGTACAAACATAAGCATAATTTCTCAATAGCCGAATACCTCGTCTCAGCATCCACCAATCTTCTACTTAAGTAATAAATCACACGTTCTTTCCTTTCTAATTCTTGAATGAGAGCTGAACCGATAACTACATCATCGGTCGATAAGTATAATTTGAAGGGTTTTCCATGCTGAGGTGGAACCTGGAGGATTTGTCAAATAATTCTTAATTTCATCTAAAGCCAGCTGTTGCTCTTTTCCCCACACAAACTCTTGATCAGCTTTCAATTTGAGCAAAGGACTGAAAGCCTTGATCTTACCCGATAGATTGGATATAAATCGCCTGATAAAATTAATCTTGCCGATCAAAGATTGAAGCTCAGTTTTATCGGCAGGAGCAACTACCTTGTTGATTGCATCAATGGATATCCTACTAATTTCAATTCCTCTTTGATGCACCATGAAACACAGAAACTGGCCTGCCGATACACCAAATGCACATTTATTAGGAATCATCTTTAAACCATGCTTCCTTCTACATTCAAGTATTTTTTGTAAATCGGATAGATGCTTCACGAAATCTCTAGACTTAACCACTACATCATTAATATAGATTTCCACCAACGTGCCGATGAACTCATGAAAAATAAAATTCATAGCCCTCTAATAAGTAGCACCAACATTTTTGAAGCCAAAAGTCATGACTATCCATTCAAATAACCCAACATGACCAGGACATCTAAACGTAGTCTTGGGAATATCTTCTTCAGCCATGAATATTTGATTGTATCCCGCATTACCATCCATGAAGCTAGTAATCCGATGCCCAGCTACAGCATCGACCAACAAATCCGAATCCAGGCATTCGATAGCCATCCATCGGTGTAGCTTTGTTAAGATTTCTAAATCAATGCATACATGAAGTTTTCCATTTTTCTTATAGACAGGAACAACAATGGAAATCCACTCAGCATACCGACATTGCCGAATGAACTTAGCTTCAATTAGTTTGGTTATTTCGGCCTTAATATCAGGAAGAATATTAGGGTTACATCAGCGCGCTGGTTGTTGATGTGGCCAAAATCTAGATTTAATAGGCAACCGATGTTCAACAATCGATCGGTCTAATCCAAGCAAAGCAATCTTTATACTCTTTTAGCAAATCAGTTAATTGTCGCTTACATTCGGAGTCTAACTTAGCACTAATGAAAGTAGGACTCGGCCTATCACCACTACCTATGTCTACTTCTACCAAATCATTAGCCAATGTAAACCCTTGTCCTAACTTTCCATCATCGGCAAACCTATCCATTAAAACTCTTCATCAGAACCGTCTGCTTGGATCGGCGGAATCTCATAATCAGCAACTTTGAGGAAATCTTTCTCCCAAGCCTTTCCTGATATACACTTAGTTTGTTCATAAGTATCTGATTCTGCCGATGCAATGATATAGGAAGAATCTCAAGGGACAACTTCAATTTTATCACCTACCCATTGAACAAGGCACTGATGCATCGTAGAAGGGACACAACAGTTGGCATGAATCCAATCTCTTCCCAGTAGTAGATTGTATGCGCCTTTTCCGTTGATGACAAAGAAAGTTGTTGGCAAGGTTTTGCTGCCGATAGTCAATTCAACGCATATAGCTCGTTTAGCTGGAGACACATTACCTTCAAAATCTTTCAACATCATATCAGTTTTGGTTAAGTCCTAATCTCCCTTACCAAGCTTCCGATACATTACATATGGCATAATATTAATTGCAGCCCCTTCATCGATAAGTATTTTAGAAACTGGCTGCCCATCAACCTTGCCTTTAACAAATAAAGCTTTGAGATGCTGTCTTTCATCATCAGATGGTTTCTCAAAAACAACCATCATTGGATCAAGCATTAATTGAGCTATTAGATCAGGAGACTGATTTCCTCATCATCACTAGAAGGTGCAAGAAATTCCATCGGCAACATAAATACCATATTGATATCTGCCGATGGTCCTTTCCCCTTGCGATCTAACTACTGCCGATTCTCGGACTTAGAAAAATTATCCTCACTATACAAATCTTCCTGACGCTCTCGCTGCATCCTCCTCCTCTGCGTCTTTGTTAATCCTTCTGGACACCATCGGGGAAGCTTTGTCTTCCAAACTGGCTGATAGCGAACCTCCTTTGACTCCACATGATGAATGTTAGAATCTCTACAAAATATGAATTCATCGAGAACCTGTGCGTTGGCCATCTCTTCAAGTTCTTCCTGATTCTTCAAAAAATGACCGACACGTCCACCAAGCCTGTCATGCACGTTAAGCCTGCCCCCAACCGATCGTGAACTGACGTTCTCCCCCTAATCAGCTCATTGAAACATCGATCATTGTTCTGGAACCTCTGATTTGACCGATTGTACCGACGATAGCCATTACACTCGGGACAATCCTGAACGGTCGGCAGTTTGATGTTTCATTCCCACTAGTGAATGAAGAATGGGCAATCCCAATGATCTTTATGCTGATTCCATTCTTCTCGCTGCCTCTCTTCTTATTGAGGTCGATACCGATCCTCACGCTGCTGCCAATTCTCTCGATACCGTCTATGCGTAATCACGACACTAGATTGGGGAGGTCGTCCAGAGCTGCTACCTTCCCTCAACAATCCCTTCCTTTGGCGTCATCAATAGTTACCTGATGTTGGGGATCTACCGATATGTTCTTCTCAGCCGTTTCTGATGTTAAGACCTTAGTCTTACCCTTGGCGTCCAACATGTTTGTGGGGAAAGGATGCTGATCAATTTTCATCGGCTTCTGAGTTTTGGAACTATCAAACTTGATTTTCCCAGATTCTATAGCCGATTGCAACTGCTGCCTAAACACTTTACATTCGTTTGTACTATGTGAAGTCGCATTATGCCATTTGCAATACTAGATCTTCTTCAATTCTTCTGCCAATGGGATCACAAGATTAGGTGATAATTTAATCTGTCCTTCCTGCACCAAGAAATCAAATATTCTATCAGCTTTAGTGATGTCAAAAGCAAATTTTTTTGGTTCTTTCTGGCCGAAAGGACAAGACAGCGGCTTCTTATTTTTCACCCATTCTGCTAAGCCGACTGGTTCTTCATCAGAATCAGAACTTCCTGCCTCATCAACAAATGATACCTTCTTATTCCAATTCTTTCTAGGTTCAAAAGCCCTGACATCTTTATCAGAAATCCTTTGCACCAAATGACTTAAGCTTTCAAACTCTTGAGAAGCATATTTATCTTTGAGATGTGGCAGCAATCCTTGAATAGCGAAATCGTCCAACTTTTGATCATCTAGAACCAAGCTATAGCATTTGTTTTTTATATCCCACAGTCTCTGCACAAAGCTCTCCATCGATTCATCATTATGTTGCCTTAGTCTTACTAAATCGGTAAGCTTCTTCTCATGAACTCTAGAAAAGAAGTACTTATGAAACTGTTTCTCTAGATCAGCCTAGGTAATAACTGAATTTGGAGGTAATAAAATAAACCAGGTAAAAGCCGATCCTGACAAGGATGATGAAAATAAACGAACCCTTAATTCATCTCTGTTAGTAGCCTCTCCACATTGAATGATGAACTGATTAACATGCTCCATTGTTGAGGTATCATCTTGCCTAGAGAACTTAGTGAAATCTGGCACTTTGTACCGATTTGGAAGTGGAATTAACTCATATGCAGGAGGATACGGTGTTCGATAGGAGTAAGTATTGACCTTAGGTTTTATCCCAAACTGATCTCTCATAACTTCTGCTATCCTATCAGCCCAATAGGCATCAGCATCTTGCCAATGTACTAGTTGAACTTCTGGCACCTGCTGTTATGCTTCCACGTGTCTCTAGGTACACGATTTCCACCAAACATCATATTAGCCATAGCTTGTGGACCACCAACTTGCTGAGCAAGATTCATCGGCTGAATTGGCGGTGCCTGATTCTGAAAACCGACCTGCATATGATCCTATTGAACTCCTGTGACCTGATGATTCTGCTATGTCGTGTGTGGGAAGACCAACTGTCCTATCCAACAATATTAGCATTCATTGGTACAAGATTTGCCGATGGCTGAAAACTAGTTGTCATTGCTGGATTGACATAACCCGCCTGAGACATGAACCTCTATTGCGTCGGCAATGGATTTGCCGATGAGTTTGCATTAGGCATCTAGAACGTTGGCATCTGACAATTCCCAACAATTGGCCTCGCAGTAGTTGTGGTAGAATACTGAGGCACCTGAGTCATCGGTGAGACTGGAGGCGCCGATGGCATGGGAGTTTTCCCTGCTAAGCCAGTTATCTAAGATGTTCCAGAAGTATTTGCAAAAAAACTCTGGAGGCATACCATATCTCCACCAGTTGGGAGGAACCTGACAGTTTTGAAATACAGACCCTAACATAGCTGATGCCGCGTTGGGTATTTTAAACACAAACAGAAAAATCCGCAAGCACACGGATACCGATGTAGCTTTCACCCGGGAGTATTCCAGAGTATCGATTTTCCACAGGGAACGTGAGTGTACTAATTAAGATTCAAGATCGCCCAAGGATAACTATATAATTATTTTTGGTGGGAAGAGAGGAAGTTTCCTGAGAGTTCTCTAGTTGATCTAAGAATCAAGAATTACTTCAAAGATTATTTATTTCGGGACATCAGAACAATAACCACAGAAAGAGATCACAAGGGGCTAGGAAGCTCTGACTACGGTCCTACAAACACCGATCCGAACGAGGTGGGATACGTCGACCGTTAGGGCTGTCACTATCCTAGGGCTACCACAACAATCCGCAGGATTGGGTGCAATTCCATGTAACTGCAAGACTAAACACCACGTCTAATCTATTAATTACTACTCTAATGTTGCAAAGATTAGAGCACTTGATGCAAGCGGGAATCCAATAAATAACTTGAATGTAAATAAAAGTAATAAAAGAACTCAAGAATTATGAATTGAAGAACCTAGAGAACGATGAAGACCGAACCAGTTGCTGCAAAAGTACAATGTTGAGGAAGATCCGACAGATCCGGATCCTCCTCCTCCGCTCTCCTCTTCTCTCTCCCTATTTTCTAGATTTCAACTAGAAAACTAGAACTAGAAGAACTAGAACTAGAACTAGATGAACTAGAACTAGAACTAGATGAACTAGAGGTAGAACTAGATGAACTAGAGGGATCCTCTCTACTTGGATGAAGAATTGAAACCCTAACTTTGATTCTGTAGAAGAGGTATGATCTCTAGGGGCCAGGGGGCCTTGCTTATATAGTCTTTTCAGATGAATCTGGGCCGTCAGATCAAACCGACATTGATTGCATGGTTTTCCTTGATCCCTTAGGTCGGTGGAGCATGATCTGCGAAAAGGACTCTGATTGGGCACTGTAGCAGGGCGGGGGCCCAGGAGAGTAGGGCGGTCGCCCTGCCTCCGAGCCCGTTCGGCCTCCCGTTCGTTCCCGTGGCTTCTAGAGTCTTCTAGATGATAGAAAATTGGGCGACACGTTAATATCTCTATGTAAACCCGACGTGTGGGCCTTTCCTCCATATTTCCTGATAACCCCCAGCAGAAATAGACAAACACCAAAACTCGTGGAATTCTGTCACATAAAACCCTAAATCTGGGTGTTGGTTGCATATAGGTCCTTTTTCATGATTAGTTGACGGTTAAATGTTAGCACTAAGGACCGTCAACAAGCTCCCCCAAGCTTAACCTTTGCTCGTCCCTGAGCAAAGCTAAAATCAGCAAGAAAACAGGGGTTACATTTATGCCTCTTACTACAGGGTTTTTAAGTTATTACTATGGTCTTAAGTGATTGAAAAACAGAATGATCAAGTCAAGCACTATGTCTCAAGTTCTTCTGTCTTACCTTTGTTCTGTAGTTTTTTATAAGTCTACAAAATAAAACTGAGGCATTTGCCTTCTTATCAAAAGATATATAAGTAGAGCTTTAAAAGTTTTAGCATACTTACTTTGCATTTTGCTATGTCAATGCTCGGAGCAAGGGAGAAGAGTGTCATACTGCTAGATCAAGACCTTTGACCTTTTTGAAAAGTTTGTCGTCTCTTACTGGCATATTGCTTATTAGAGGGTCCATGGGCTTGTTGACGGTCCTTAAGTGCTAAAATTAACAATCAAATAAACATGGAAAAGGATCAATATGCACTAAACATCTAGAATTAGGGTTTTATCTGATAGAATTCCACGAGCTTTGGTGTTTATCTATTTCTGCAGGGGGTTATCAGAGAATATGGAGAGAAGGCCCACATGTCATGTTTACAACGAGATAATTATGTGCCGCGCAATTTTCCTCAATCTAGAAGAGTCCAGAAGCCACAGGAACGAACGAGAAGACGATCGGGCTCGGGGGTAGGGCGCCCGCCCAGGGTTAGAGTCCAATCAGGACTCTCTTTCGGGACTAAACTCCACCGACCTAAAGGATGAATGTAAACAATACAATCAATGTCGGTTTGATCCAACGGCCCAAATTCACTTGAAAGGACTATATAACCAAGGCCTCTCCACCCCTGGAGAAGAGAGGAGAAGAGAAGAAATCATTATCAGAGGTAGCCATCAAAGTTAGGGTTTAGAGCTTCTCTCCCACAGAGAATTAGAATTAGCTACTCCCTAATCCTCCAAGTTTAGAGGTTTGATTAGATAGCAATTAGAGAAGTAGAGCACTACGCTCTGGATTCGGATCTTCGGTAATAAAGATTGGTATTATTCATATCTTTCTCTAATACTTTGTTCTAATTGCATTATGTCTCTAATTATTATGTTCTTAGTTTGCTCTAGTTCTATATTTGATATAGTTATGATTGGTAATGAGTTTATGTATAAGTTTGCAAAGCGCTTAGCTCTTGACGTGAGAGAGTTAAGTGGTAGATCACATGTGAGCGTAGTGCTTAGATATTATTTACCTACAAATGTATCCTATTGGCCGGGTTGTGTGGTAGTTCGCGATAGTGACAGCTTCGTTGATTCTTATATAGTCCACCCTCCATTGATAGGACAGGCAGAACTTGTATTGCGGAGTAAGTCTTGTGATGTTCTGATTTACTTTAGCAATGTTCCTTATACATGAATGAAGAGTCTTTTATGCTATATATAATCTTGTAGATAACTAGAGTAGATTATGACTTAATAGATAGTAGATAACTTAGAATCCATTCTCTAGCTAATCCGACATCACCTACATATATAAGGAGTAGTTTATTTTCTAATAGTTGTGTTATTTACCCATGAACTTATACTTCATTATTATTATCTTTATGGTTTACCCCCTGCCAAAGTAAGTGACTGTGTGATGAGTTTCTCATTAGTAATCATATTCTTGCAAGTTTATCTCTAGTCTATGCCTTGATAGATTTTTTCCTTATTTTAATTTCATCCCTTTTGTTCTCTTAAGCAAAATTATAAATAACGATACCTGGAATACTTATCCTGGTGAAATGCTACAATGAGGTGTTTTATCTGTGCGCTTGCGGATAGAATAGATTATTTTCTAAAGAGCATCTAGAACATTGGCATCTGACAATTCCCAACAATTGGCCTCGCAGTAGTTGTGGTAGAATACTGAGGCACCTGAGTCATCGGTGAGACTGGAGGCGCCGATGGCATGGGAGTTTTCCCTGCTAAGCCAGTTATCTAAGATGTTCCAGAAGTATTTGCAAAAAAACTCTGGAGGCATACCATATCCCCACCAGTTGGGAGGAGCCTGACAGTTTTGAAATACAGACCCTAACATAGCTGATGCCGCGTTGGGTATTTTAAACACAAACAGAAAAATCCGCAAGCACACGGATACCGATGTAGCTTTCACCCGGGAGTATTCCAGAGTATCGATTTTCCACAGGGAACGTGAGTGTACTAATTAAGATTCAAGATCGCCTAAGGATAACTATATAATTATTTTTGGTGGGAAGAGAGGAAGTTTCCTGAGAGTTCTCTAGTTGATCTAAGAATCAAGAATTACTTCAAAGATTATTTATTTCGGGACATCAGAACAATAACCACAGAAAGAGATGACAAGGGGCTAGGAAGCTCTGACTACGGTCCTACAAACACCGATCCGAACGAGGTGGGATACGTCGACCGTTAGGGCTGTCACTACCCTAGGGCTACCACAACAATCCGCAGGATTGGGTGCAATTCCAGGTAACTGGAAGACTAAACACCACGTCTAATCTATTAATTACTACTCTAATGTTGCAAAGATTAGAGCACTTGATGCAAGCGGGAATCCAATAAATAACTTGAATGTAAATAAAAGTAATAAAAGAACTCAAGAATTATGAATTGAAGAACCTAGAGAACGATGAAGACCAAACCAGTTGCTGCAAAAGTACAATATTGAGGAAGATCCGACAGATCCGGCTCCTCCTCCTCTGCTCTCCTCTTCTCTCTCCCTATTTTCTAGATTTCAACTAGAACTAACTAGAACTAGAACTAGAAGAACTAGAACTAGAACTAGATGAACTAGAACTAGATCTAGATGAACTAGAGGTAGAACTAGATGAACTAGAGGGATCCTCTCTACTTGGATGAAGAATTGAAACCCTAACTTT
This sequence comes from Sorghum bicolor, assembly GCF_000003195.3. Taxonomy (NCBI): domain Eukaryota; kingdom Viridiplantae; phylum Streptophyta; class Magnoliopsida; order Poales; family Poaceae; genus Sorghum; species Sorghum bicolor. The sequence continues at coordinate 35,433,423 of NC_012879.2, forward strand.
GATTCTGTAGAAGAGGTATGATCTCTAGGGGCCAGGGGGCCTTGCTTATATAGTCTTTTCAGATGAATCTGGGCCGTCAGATCAAACCGACATTGATTGCATGGTTTTCCTTGATCCCTTAGGTCGGTGGAGCATGATCTGCGAAAAGGACTCTGATTGGGCACTGTAGCAGGGCGGGGGCCCAGGAGAGTAGGGCGGGCGCCCTGCCTCCGAGCCCGTTCGGCCTCCTGTTCGTTCCCGTGGCTTCTAGAGTCTTCTAGATGATAGAAAATTGGGCGACACGTTAATATCTCTATGTAAACCCGACGTGTGGGCCTTTCCTCCATATTTCCTGATAACCCCCAGCAGAAATAGACAAACACCAAAACTCGTGGAATTCTGTCACATAAAACCCTAAATCTGGGTGTTGGTTGCATATAGGTCCTTTTTCATGATTAGTTGACGGTTAAATGTGAGCACTAAGGACCGTCAACAAGCTCCCCCAAGCTTAACCTTTGCTCGTCCCTGAGCAAAGCTAAAATCAGCAAGAAAATAGGGGTTACTTTTATGCCTCTTACTACAGGGTTTTTAAGTTATTACTATGGTCTTAAGTGATTGAAAAACAGAATGATCAAGTCAAGCACTATGTCTCAAGTTCTTCTGTCTTACCTTTGTTCTGGAGTTTTTTATAAGTCTACAAAATAAAACTGAGGCATTTGCCTTCTTCTCAAAAGATATATAAGTAGAGCTTTAAAAGTTTTAGCATACTTACTTTGCATTTTGCTATGTCAATGCTCGGAGCAAGGGAGAGGAGTGTCATACTCCTAGATCAAGACCTTTGACCTTTTTGAAAAGTTTGTCATCTCTTACTGGAATATTGCTGATTAGAGGGACCATGGGCTTGTTGACGGTCCTTAAGTGCTAAAATTAACAATCAAATAAACATGGAAAAGGATCAATATGCACTAAACATCTAGAATTAGGGTTTTATCTGATAGAATTCCACGAGCTTTGGTGTTTATCTATTTCTACAGGGGGTTATCAGAGAATATGGAGAGAAGGCCCACATGTCATGTTTACAACGAGATAATTATGTGCCGCGCAATTTTCCTCAATCTAGAAGAGTCCAGAAGCCACGGGAACGAACGAGAAGACGATCAGGCTCGGGGGTAGGGCGCCCGCCCAGGGTTAGAGTCCAATCAGGACTCTCTTTCGGGACTAAACTCCACCAACCTAAAGGATGAATCTAAACAATACAATCAATGTCGGTTTGATCCAACGGCCCAAATTCACTTGAAAGGACTATATAACCAAGGCCTCTCCACCCCTGGAGAAGAGAGGAGAAGAGAAGAAATCATTATCAGAGGTAGCCATCAAAGTTAGGGTTTAGAGCTTCTCTCCCACAGAGAATTAGAATTAGCTACTCCCTAATCCTCCAAGTTTAGAGGTTTGATTAGATAGCAATTAGAGAAGTAGAGCACTACGCTCTGGATTCGGATCTTCGGTAATAAAGATTGGTATTATTCATATCTTTCTCTAATACTTTGTTCTAATTGCATTATGTCTCTAATTATTATGTTCTTAGTTTGCTCTAGTTCTATATTTGATATAGTTATGATTGATAATGAGTTTATGTATAAGTTTGCAAAGCGCTTAGCTCTTGACGTGAGAGAGTTAAGTGGTAGATCACATGTGAGCGTAGTGCTTAGATGTTATTTACCTGCAAATGTATCCTATTGGTCGGGTTGTGTGGTAGTTCGCGATAGTGACAGCTTCGTTGATTCTTATATAGTCCACCCTCCATTGATAGGACAGGCAGAACTTGTATTGCGGAGTAAGTCTTGTGATGTTCTGATTTACTTTAGCAATGTTCCTTATACATGAATGAAGAGTCTTTTATGCTATATATAATCTTGTAGATAACTAGAGTAGATTATGACTTAATAGATAGTAGATAACTTAGAATCCATTCTCTAGCTAATCCGACATCACCTACATATATAAGGAGTAGTTTATTTTCTAATAGTTATGTTATTTACCCATGAACTTATACTTCATTATATTATCTTTATGGTTTACCCCCTGCCAAAGTAAGTGACTGTGTGATGAGTTTCTCATTAGTAATCATATTCTTGCAAGTTTATCTCTAGTCTATGCCTTGATAGATTTTGTCCTTATTTTAATTTCATCCCTTTTGTTCTCTTAAGCAAAATTATAAATAACGATACCTGGAATACTTATCCTGGTGAAATGCTACAATGAGGTGTTTTATCTGTGCGCTTGCGGATAGAATAGATTATTTTCTAAAGAGCCTTTACATTTATAAATACCTATGTACACTCTGGCACCATGCTGGGGATGACAACCTAGTATTCAAGTGGTGTTAGCTAGTGTCAACAAGCATTTCTAGCGCCGTTGCCACAGAAGTCATAAAAGGAATCAAAAGGGGAACACATAGGAACGGTAAGGAAAGTCAGGAAATCAATCAAGGTTATTCACATAAAATATTAGACTAGACTATAGAGAAATAATTGCATAAACAGCTACTAAGTGAGAAATCATAACAAGGCACCTCTGCTTTGGCAGGTTCACCATGTTGTTTTTCTATGTTTATATTTTTATACAGGGTATATCAGGATTGACTTTGGGTACATTCAACTCTTCATCATCAGAACCAAAGCAATCAAGAAAGAAAGAAGAAACTAGCTACCAATTGCTGAAGCTATGGCACAGAAGACCCTACAAGAATTCTCTGCTCCAAGTCTTGAGAACATTCCAACTGGTCCAAGATTTGCAGTAGAAGAAGGAGTACCCGAGTTTGAGATCAAGTCAAGCATCATCAATTTGGTACAAGCTACACAATTCAGTGGAAAGGCACATGAAGATGCAGTGCACACTTGCAGAATTTCTTAGAGATTGGAAGCACAATCCACATCAATGGAGTCGACAAAGATGTCATACTGCTTCGCCTTTTCCATTCTCACTAGAAGGGAAAGCGAGGAAGTGGTTCTACACTCATCAAGATAACATCAACAACTGGACGAACTTGTGAGATGCCTTTCTATCAAAGTTTTTCCCTATAGGCAAAACAACTGCCTTAAGAGAAAATATTGTCAGTTTCCAACAGTAGAAGACAGAAGCCATTTCAGAAGCATGGGAGCGTTTTCAAGGATACATTTCAGATTGTCCTCACCATGGAATGGCCACGTGGTTACTTATTTAGACCTTCTACCATGGATTAACCGAGAAGGCTCATGAGTGCCTAGATGCATCTGCTAAAGGATCATTCTTGGAGCTTACAACTGGAAAAGCAGAGATACTTTTGGGTAAGATAGCAGAAAACCAAAGCTGGTTCCAAGATAAAGCTCAACAATGTCACCAAACTGAAGAAATACCAGAAGAAGTAAATGCATTATCAACTAAGATGGAAAATTTGCTCCATTGGATTGACCAGAGGACCATGTTTAAAGAAGATCAAAGGGCCATTGAGACAGCATACAAATATCAGCCTACCTCAAGTCAACCCAATAGCAAAGGTAAAGAATATAACTACTAGAGGAGGCAAAGCCACCAGAGATCCCCCATACCCAAAAGAGAAACAAAGAACATCAGCACCAATGCAACCACCAGTGATAGAAGTAGAAAGCCCAGTTGAAGCAGAAGATCTGCTACAACCACCAAGAACTGGAGAAATGAGGAAAGATTTTTACGACACCAACTATTTGCCATTTCCTAAAAAATCAGAGGACTGCAGTCGAATGAGCAGTTTGGTAAGTTTGTATAGGTCATTCAGAAATTATATGTCAACATACCTCTGCTTGATGCCATACAGGTACCTACATATGCAAAGTACATCAGAGATATTCTTAACAAGAAGAGACCACTGCCCTCCACTGAGGTTATCAAGCTGACAGAAGAATGTAGTGCGGCCATCCTCAATAGACCACCAAAGAAGAAGGAAGATCCAGGATGCCCCACTATTGATTGCTCGATCGGAAACCAACACTTCAACAATGCACTTTGTGATCTCGGAGCAAGTGTCAGTGTGATGCCAGCATCAGTCTACAAGAAGCTTGAGCATACGACCCTAGAACCAACATCGATGTGCCTACAACTAGCAGATCAATCGGTTCGACACCCGTTGGGCATCGCCGAAAACATTCCAGTCAAAATCAGAGATTTTCTGGTGCCAGTAGACTTCGTAGTACTGGACATGAGTCCTGACTCAAAAGTGCCCATCATCCTTGGAAGGCCATTTCTGAGCACTACCAATGCCCACATTGATGTCGGGAAGGGAGAAATCAAGTTCAACATAAACGGACAAGAAGAACACTTCACATTCAAACCCAGACCAGAGAGAGACCCTACAGTGAAGGAAGTTCATGAAGAACCACCGGAGACACCATCTCCAGAGGAAGGTAATTCAGAAGATTAAAAGATTTGGAGGTCCAGCTTGGGGGACCTAAAGATCCCAAACCCTCACCGGGAGGTAAATCGGTCTTTATCCACGTTAGTAATTCTATCATATTTAATTCTTGCATTAATCATATTTATTCATAGCATTATCATAATAATAAAAAGCCCCATATAAATAATATTTATGGTGTGCAACAACCCATATTTATTAATTATTGTGGAGGCACAAAAATATTTTTCATTTTCATTTCAATAAGTTTTAATTCTCATAGATTTTTCTGCATTATATTTAATTATAGTAACCTTCTAGAAGCATGACCCACACTCCTTGGGTCCCACATGTCATACACCACACCTCACATACATCCAATCACATTATTTGATCCACCAACATATCTCCACTAACCAACACTTTTTCACCGGCCAACCACCACCCATGATCCATTATTTTGCGTGAGAATTAAGCATAGAAAGGTGTGGAGAAAGAGGCAGCCAGAATGGGCACCAAAGGTGGGCACCCGCCCACCTACCAAGGGCGCCCGCCCTGCCCCCTCTTCCTCCTATAAATAGCCACCTTCTACCTCCATCCTCTCCACACAAGGACTCCAGAAAACCACACAAGTTTCAGTTTCCTGAGAAGGAGCTCTTGTAGTGAAGTGAGAAGAGAGTAGAGAAGAAGAGAAGAGTGGAAAAGAAGTTGGTAGTTTTTGAGTGAGAGAGTGAGTTTCACCTAGTAAGTAGTGATCCCGCTGTCCAAGCGGAAGTAAAAGTTGTTTAGGGGGAGCTTCTGCCAAAATAGAAACTTGTCTTGAATGACCAACCCCTGGACTACTGACATTCCGGACAGCTGACCACTAACATTTTCTCTCACATTTTCCACTAGTTGTGTTTTTGCCAACTTTTGTTTACAGGATGTTTAAGAAGGTAAAGAATGCAGGGAAGGCTCTCAAGAACATTGGTACAAGGAGTTCAACCCGACACTCCTCACACCCATCAGAGATGAGTGTCGATACGACACCCACACAAGCTCCGTCATCTTCATCTGGTCAGTAAGTCAAGGTCCTTCTCAAGATAGGAGACCTAGGACTAAAGACCCGAAGGGAAAAGGATGTTTACCAGCAACTGAAGAACAAAGATTTCATTCACACCACTACTCTCGATCCAATCTTACTACAAGAAACAGGTATGGACACTGAATTCAACTTAATTTTCCAGATGTTAGGTTGGACAAATTTTTGGAACATAACTGATCTGGGTTCTCGTCTTCTCACCCTCCAATTTCTTTGCACTTTACAATATTATGAGGGGGAATTGTTTTTCGGATGTTCAAACAGGAGATTATGTTGTCTTGGAGAGAACTAAGTGACCATCTTGGTTTCTCTTCAAGATGCATCCTGAACATTGACTCTGACTTACCCAACTTTGAGAGACACCAGTTTTGGAGAGAAATATCTAGAGATAATTTTTATAGTCAAGCCCGAACCAGTGACATGGAACACCCCACTTTAGGATGTTCCACAAATGGCTTGGGTACAATCTTTTCTATCGTGATGATATTAGGAAAGTAAGAGTAGGAGATTTGCAACTTTTATATGCTGCTATTAGTAAAGTACCCACTTCACCTGTTACACTTTTAGTTTCTCATTGGCTTAGTGTGCCCAGTCTTCAGGGACCAGTAGGATGTACTTCACTTATCACTCGTCTAGCCTCTAATCTTCACTTGCTAGAAAACTCTTCGTTGGACTTCATAGATGAGTTAAGAATTTATCATGGCTATGACAAATTTAGACAGGCTCGGATGTTAAAGAAAGAGGGGAATATAATGTATATGCTCTATGATGATAAAGGCAAGATTCGGTTACCTAACCCGAACCTTGGCCTCTACGTTGTTCAAAATTTTTTGATTGAGATTGCAGCAACACCAGTGAACCAGAGAGCTCCATAGCGAGTGGCATCTGAAAGGATGACCACCCACCGAGAACGCACCTGGTATGGAGCTGATCCCAGGCCGGAAGAAGCAGCGCACTTGCATTATAGCGACTACAACCCCCGAGTCCTTCGAGACCCATGGGTTCGACATGCGCAACCACAAGAGCCAACACAGGAGACATGGCCGGAGAGCCAAGATCACCAGTGGACAAACCCGCCTTTTCATACGGGTAGGTACTCCACTGATCCATATGGAGCTTCAGGATCCAGACCTCCGCCCCAATTTGATGCAGGACGATACTCCGACGCCTCCTACGCTTTCACGAACGACTACTACCAAGAGGCCGGTGTTTTCTTCACCCGTACCGACAACACTCTCCTCGACATCCAGAACACGCAAGCAGAACATGGACGACTCCTGGAAGAGCAACAAAAATAGAACCAGGACCATGCCACTGCAGTACAAGAGCTGAGACAAGATACAACAATAATGAACGACAACATCACAACCATGATGCGGTTCTGGAAGATCGGGTAAGGCCGACATCAACATCCAGCTTGGGGGAGTCCCTTCCCAATTTATCAAGTAAGTTTTTATTTGCACTTCTTATTTATTCTTTTCTATTTTAGTATTTTATCTTAAAGAGAAAACCCAATAAATATTTTCTTGCTTTAATTTACTGCATTTTATAAAAATGAAAACAAAATAAAAAGAGTGTGTAGATAAGTGTGCTTTATTTACCTACTAAGTGTTAATCTCTAGAAAAAAATAAAAAAGACCAAAAAAAATGCATGATGGAAATGATGAACAGTTGCTCTATTTGCTTATTTTCAAGTACCTAGCTTTTATATTAGAGTTCTTCTAGAAATTACTAAAACTGAAATTACTATCTTTGGGAAGCATAAAACTAAAGTCTAGGTAAGAGAAGGGCATGATATAAAGTTGAGTTACTGTTTATCTTGTTCCTACTACACTAAGTTCTGGAGATTTATTTTGAAACTTAAAAATCACATGATGAGTTCCTAGCATTACAAACTACCTACCATAGCCATACTTGCTATAACATCTTTTATTCACATTGAGTTTGATCGAGCTGTGTAGACCCTTAGGAGCTTTTCATGTGGTTAAATTAAGATATTCAGTTGCACACATCTACCACAACATTCATCACCAATCATTAAAATTGCTAAAAATATTATCACTCACTATCCCAAATATTGTTATTCTCTCTCTCTGAAAAGATTTAATGCAGAAGAGGCATGGGTTATGCAAAAATATGCGAGGAAATAAAAAGGGGCAAGTGCCCGGAACCTCAGAAAAGAAAGAAAAAGAGTGAGACGAGAGGTAAAAATGGACAAGTGTCCGGAGTAGAATTAGGGGTACAAAGATACCCACTTGAGTGGAAAAAATGGACAAGTGTCCGACAGTAGAATTAGGGGTATCTACTACCCACTTGAAAAAAAATATAGCCCATGTTCTCCCAAAGCAAAGATCAAAGAAGAGGAGAGATAGCAATATGAGGAGCAATGAGAAGTAAGCTTTATTATCACTTATACATTTTTACCATCACTATCATTTACTCCATCACACATGCACATCTTAATTTAATTATATGTTGAGTTCCTTTGGATCCATGACTCGATTAGACAACATATGTATGAGCTGTTTTTCACTCCTATGAGCTCTAATTAATTATTCCATTAGCTATAGGTAAGTGATATTTTGGTAAGGATCCACAAATACCACATATAGAGAGACTTGAGAGAATCATTGCTGGGAACTCTGAGTTTTATTTTGAAAACTTATGCAAAACTACAGAACAAAGGTGTAGTATAGAAAGGAGGAATAGTGCTTGACTTAATTATTTTGTTTTTCAATTACTTTAGACTCAAGTGCAGGTACTAAGCTCCATAACACTTCACTCTAATCTGGAAGAATTTTATAAAAGCATGTGTGCCTGTCAGGAAAGAAAACATCAAAGCAACTCCCGATCCATCTGAGTTTAGCTGTTTGCTCAGGGACGAGCAAAGGGTAAGCTTGGGGGAGTTTGTTGACGGTCCTTAAGTACTAAAATTAATAATCAAATAAACATGGAAAAGGATCAATATGCACCAAACATCTAGAATTAGGGTTTTATCTGACAGAATTCCACGAGCTTTGGTGTTTATCTATTTCTGCAAGGGGTTATCAGAGAATATGGAGAGAAGGCCCACATGTCATGTTTACAACGAGATAATTACGTGCCGTGCAATTTTCCTCAATCTAGAAGAGTCTAGAAGCCACGGGAACGAACGAGAAGACGATCGGGCTCGGGGGCAGGGCCCGCCCAGGATTAGAGTCCAATCAGGACTCTCTTTCGGGACTAAACTCCACCGACCTAAAGGATGAATCTAAACCATACAATCAATTTCGGTTTGATCCAACGACCCAAATTCACTTGAAAGGACTATATAACCAAGGCCTCTCCACCCCTGGAGAAGAGAAGAAATCATTATCAGAGGTAGCCATCAAAGTTAGGGTTTAGAGCTTCTCTCCCACAGAGAATTAGAATTAGCTACTCCCTAATCCTCCATGTTTAGAGGTTTGATTAGATAGCAATTAGAGAAGTAGAGCACTACGCTCTGGATTCGGATCTTCGGTAATAAAGATTGGTATTGTTCATATCTTTCTCTAATACTTTGTTCTATTTGCATTATGTCTCTAATTATTATGTTCTTAGTTTACTCTAGTTCTATATTTGATATAGTTATGATTGATAATGAGTTTATGTATAAGTTTGCAAAGCGCTTAGCTCTTGACGCGAGAGAGTTAAGTGGTAGATCACATGTGAGTGTGGTGCTTAGATGTTATTTACCTGCAAATGTATCCTATTGGCCGGGTTGTGTGGTAGTTCGCGAGAGTGACAGCTTCGTTGATTCTTATATAGTCCACCCTCCGTTGATAGGACAGGCAGAACTTGTATTGCGGAGTAAGTCTTGCGATGTTCTGATTTACTTTCGCAATGTTCCTTATACATGAATGAAGAGTCTTTTATGCTATATATAATCTTGTAGATAACTAGAGTAGATTATGACTTAATAGATAGTAGATAACTTAGAATCCATTCTCTAGCTAATCCGACGTCACCTACATATATGAGGAGTAGTCTATTTTCTAATCGCTGTGTTATTTACCCATGAACTTATACTTCATTATCGTTATGTTTATGGTTTACCCCCTGCCAAAGTAAGTGACTGTGTGACGAGTTTCTCATTAGTAATCATGTTCTTGCAAGTTTATCTCTAGTCTATGCCTTGATAGATTTTGTCCTTATTTTTATTTCATCCCTTTTGTTCTCTTAAGCAAAATTATAAATAACGATACCTGGAATACTTATCCTGGTGAAATGCTACAATGAGGTGTTTTATCTGTGCGCCTTGCGGATAGAATAGATTATTTTCTAAAGAGCCTTTACATTTATAAATACCTTTGTACACTCTGGCACCATGCTGGGGATGACAACCTAGTATTCAAGTGGTGTTAGCTAGTGTCAACAGGGCTATCATTTTTACCTTTCTTCTTTTTTTCAGTCTCTCTCTCTCTTTTTTTAAGTGGGCACCAAGTACCCCTAATTCTATTATCGGACACGTGTCCATTTTTTCCACTCAGGTGGGTATCTTTGTACCCCTATTTCTACTTCGGACACTTATCCATTTTTACCTCTCGTCTCACTCTTTTTTTTTCGAATCAAAATTTTTTTCATAGTCCCATGCCTCTAACGCAATTATACTTTGGAAGAGTGAATCTTTTATATTTTTAAAACAAAAAGATCTTGATCTTTGGAGCATGATAATTCTCTCAACCAAAACTACAAGAATTAACAATGGCTTGAACAAAGCAAGTGCCCACAGTTTTAATTTTTATATCTTATAAGACTCTAGGTATTATGTCAAATAGGATCTCATTTTTTTTAGATTTTCCAAAGATAAAATCTCCAGAACTCTAGCGAAACTTGGAACAAGTTAAATAGTAGCTCAGACCTTCTCATATCATGTTTGTCAATTACCTAGACTTGGATCAAACTTTCTTTTTATTTTATTTAAAACATAGGATTATACAAAACTATTGGATATTACTCAAAAGAAAAACTTTGTTTGGTTTCATGGTTATGAATTTTTTTTCATTTCCGAATACTAGTAAATAAAACCAAGAAAGAAAAGTAAAACTTATCTAGATACACGTGGGGGTGCCTGCCCCAAGCTGGATGTTGACATAGTCGTTCACTCTTGTGGCCTGCACATTCGGTCTCACTCTTCTTAAGCCTCAAAATCCTGCACAACCCAAATAGACAACAAAACTCGTGGAGCATGTTAAGGGTTAGGTAATTGTCTAGAGCTTATGAGAGCTTAATGTGAGAATTCTATGAACTCAATCACATCAAGTTCCTCTACCATGTTGTTTTGTGGCTCGAGATAGATTTTCAAGCGTTGACCATTTACCTTAAAAGTGTTACCTATGTCGTCTTGGATGGTAATGGCTCCATGAGTTGAAGTGCCAATAACCTTGTATGGTCCATCCCACTTACTTCGTAGCTTACCATGCCCAAAGAGCTTAACTCTTGAATTGAATAGTAGAACCTTATCACTAGGCCTAAACTCCTTGTGCTTGATTCTCTTATCATGCCATCGCTTTGTTCTCTCTTTATAGATCCTTGAATTGTGGTAGGCTTTCTCTCTCCATTCTTCTAGCTCAGATAGTTGCATCAGACGATTCTCGCTAGCAAGGTGGAGATCCATGTTCCATTTCTTGAGTGCCCAATGAGCCTTAAACTCTACTTCCACAGGCAAATGACAAGTTTTTCCATATACAAGTTGATAAGGTGACATGCCTATGGGTGTTTTGAATGCAGTTCTATATGCCCAAAGTGCATCAGGAAGTTTGTCCTTCCACCCCTTACCCATCTCATCTATGGTCTTTTATAAAATATTTTTGATTTGTTTGTTAGATGTTTTGGCTTGCACTACAAGAAATGTGCCAACTTTTGACATTTGATATATGTCACAATACCTATAAAATATGTCATAGGTCATCATTTATGACACCAAGTTGACGAAAAATCAAATGTCAAAAGATGAGCGTCTTTAACGACAACTTGTGACATTTAAGTGTTAATGTCATATCATTATGACACTGATTTTGAACGTCATAACCTTTATGACCTTTGCTTTTATGTCACAAGTTCTTTGATCTTGCCAGTTAGTGAATTCCATATAGCCCAATATTTATTTGGACATCATTCAAGACCCACAGCTGCACAAACAATCCAAAATAACATGTGTGCCCAACAATATATTCCATTCACAACCAAATACATAAGTTCACAAGTCACACATCAACATCATTGTTACATTCATCGCAAACACCAAAGTAATTGTTCAAGAATTGACCTTAGTCACAAAGGTATCTTAGATAAAATAAACATATGGATAATTCACATCCCTGTCTCACAACTGACCTTTGTCACCAAACTAATAGTCCTAATAGACAGTGCTAACAGCTAATTATTCTTGGTGTCATGAGCAAATAACTTAAGTTATTGAAATCTCTCCATGTCCTGCAAACGTACAACACATTAGAAACAACCATCACTTGTTGAATCAAATAAAATTATCAATAAAGAATGTTACATGTGTACTACTGGAAGAAATCAAGCAACAACAATCTTTTCCACTTTAACATATATTTGAGCATTTGTAGGAAATACACTAATTCACACTGAACATTCTCACACTGATAAGTTCCTAGACAGTTATTATTAGCCTCACATTGCTCTACTGTCAAGCATTTTAGTTGCTGCACAGAACATTGACAAACACTCTGCTGTTATCACAAAGCCACTACTGAACATATTTTTCGATACTGAAAACAACTCTGTTGTTTATGCATGAAACAATATTTCAGAGTGAAGTTTCATTTCTCCTGTCTCACAGTGCGGATTGGTGCAGGAGAGCACCTAGGGGTCGAGGAGGGGAGGTGCGGCACATTGCCGTCGTGTTGCTGTCCTCCGACATAGGGGACTCGCTGCCGTCGGAGCCGGTGCCCCCTTCGAGGATTCGTGCTATGGGTGATAGCATACAACGTAGGGCTGTAGTTGCGAGTTGATGACAGACGGAATATGGCATGACCATCACAAATAGCAGAACTAAAATTTGAACATGGCACTCTAGCATCTCTACAAGCACAGAATATGCTTGTCTGATGTTATTTACGAAAAACATACAAATCAATGTTATTTAGGTTTCCAGTTTACTCCTACCTGATGAAACTATATGTAACAAGAACTATCCCATTATAGCCTCAAAATGCACCTCTTAGCAGTTTCATCAGCATAAATCAAAAAATAAAGCTGGAAGGCATATAATGTTCTACCTGATAATTTAACTGAATCTAAAGGATGATATCATCACCTTATAACCTGCAAAACAACGTACCCATGCACAATCTTTAGCATATCCTAGAAATAATTTTTTTATTACATCTGGTAGATGCCTATAGGTCTGTACTAATAAAACTATAAGATGCTAGCTATAGGTCTGTACTAATAAAACAGAGCAAGATAAATAACAATGGTCCCTGTGAATATAACAATACTAAGGAAATCGAAGTACATGGTCAATGTAATGAAAAAGTAATGGCACATAATAAGCTATGGGCTTTTCAACTGTATTTACCTTGTTTTGCATTGAGGGTGTTATATTAGCAATTAGCTGCTACCTGCAGTCCTGCACGCATCATATATGAAAATACATATATCCATTACTGCAAGACCTATAGCTAGCATAACTGTAGCATAACTATTTGATAAACAGAGGTAGCAAAACTGCAACATAACTATTTGATAAATAGAGGTAGCGAATTGCAGCACAAATATTTGATAAACAGAGTTAGCAAAAATGACAGTCTAGCTAGCAGCAAGTACATAATCAAGCTAGCTACTACATCCGACTCCTAGTCAATGTAGTGACAAAATTGGTTCTTAAATTCATATATGCAGACATATTACATATCACAGCCTACCACTAATTGTCTAGCAGATTGCACATAGAAAAATTGAACCTTTGAGAAAACTTAAAAATCTGCATTACATAAATTTGAGCCACACAAGAATAGATCCACCAAAACTTAAGAATCTGCATTACAGCTAGCAGTAGGTGCATCTGAATCTGTGAATAAGAGGACACAAAACGTTTTTTCTCGGTTCTCTGGCTGTGACATGGCCGCTGCTGAAGTGCTGATTGCCGCTGGCTGCTGCTTCCTGGGATGATGCTGCATAGTAGAGGCAAACCTAGGAAAAGTAGATTCACCTAAATTCTACAAAAAAAATGAGAGAAAAATAATGAATGGGTACTACTACCAGCACACATTCACGCCACATGAACTAAATCCATGACCATCTGTACACAATCAAGAGAAACACATTTGGGTTCAAGTGATGGGATTGAAGGCTACTGCTACGTACCTATGAAGGCAGCAGCTCGAGCTCTCTTTGCCTGCAGTCTCCGCCGCCGCTGCCAACCAAAATCATTTACTTGTTGAAGTGAACAATTTTACTGCAGTTTGAATCTGCTATAAAAAAACATGAAATCCAATATGCAGTGGTAGAGAGCAAGGAACTAACAGCCTTCATTTACCAGAATCTGTCATCCCATTACTAATACATGTACATGAAGGAACACCTAGCAATGTGACAAATTCTGTAACTCAGATAGATTTAGGCAATGACCTACACAAATATAGATAGATGCAGTTCAGCTAATATACAGACAGTTCAGCAGCTAATGCCTAATACATGGGGATTCACGCAATCAGGCATCCAGGCAATACTAGCGTTTAGTAGTACCAGCATAGCAAGCATTCAGGCAAGAGGCAATATTAGCAGACTAGTAGTACATTACAGAGGAGGCAAGCTAATACAGCAGCTGGGCAAGGGAGGGCAGATCCAATCATCCAAGTTCTTACCTGCACGTGCAGCTGCTTGGCTGGAAGGGAGCGGCTAGTGGAGAAGGCGTCAGGCGGCCAACCACCCAGCGGACAGTGGAGCCACTGTCAAGAGCAGGCCCCCAGCCAACCACCCGCGTGGGGAGGCGAGCGGCCGGCGGGGAGGAGGGAGACCGGCGACAGGCAGGGAGCGTCCTCGCTGTCGTTTTCTCGCGTCCATTCCACCGAATCACCGCAGAAGCGCACGGTCCTGTGGAGGAACAACAAGGAGAAGCCATGAGAAGAGAGGGGAACCTCGACTCACCAGATCCCATGGACACGCACGATAGCGGCGTCCTTGCCTGCGCTTAGCCATGCTCCGCCGCCAGCGCCGAGTGCGCCGAGAGGAGAGAGAAAAAGGGAAGGGGAACTAGAAGAAGAGTCTGGGAGGTGGGAAGGTGAAAGGATAAGGTTGGGGAGATATGGAGTTTAACTACATTGAAGAAATTTTTTGTGACATGAAATCATATATGTCACAAAGTTGAGATGGCTTTCAAAAGAACGTCATAAACTGATCGATTTAGTGACATTTTGATCACATTGTCATGCCATAATCGTCATAAGATGACACATTTCTTGTAGTGTTGACCGCTAGTCTGAGGATGGTATGGTGTTGCGACATTGTGTCGAACTCCATGATCGGCTAGGTACTTCCGGAAGATTTTGTCGATGAAGTGGGAACCTCCATCGCTTATAACTATCTGGGGTATACCAAAGCGAGGAAAGATTACTTCATGGAACATTCTCTTGGCATGTTTTGAATTAGCTGATCGACAAGGTAGGGCTTCTACCCATTTGGACACGTAGTCCACAGCTACTAAGATATACTCACAATTCCCAGACATAGGGAATGGCCCCATGAAATCAATGCCCCAAACATCGAAAAGTTCTACTTGAAGATTATTTGTGAGAGGCATTTCATTTCGTGAGTTGATATTCCCATGTTTTTGACATCGGTGGCATCTCCTAACAAAGTCCTTTGTATCTTCATACATTGTTGGCCAGAAAAAACCACTTTGCCAAATTTTAGCATGTGTCCGGAATGCTCCATAGTGTCCACCATATGGCGAGGCAAGACTTCTTTCCATAATTTGAGTAGCCTCAGCCATAGGAACACACCTTCTCAAGAGTCCATCAGCGCAGACTCAGAAAAGATATGGCTCATCCCAAAGGTGGAAACGACTATCGTGAAGCAACCCGGTGGGACATAACCTTTTACTATAAAGTTTATGATGTCTGCGTACCATCGATCTGCATGTGTTATCTTAAGTAGGGTGTCATCCCTTAGGTAGTCATTTATGGGAAGCTCATCATGTGTTTCCTTATATTGAAGCCTAGACAAGTGGTCGGCTACGAAATTCTCTACTCCCTTCCTATCTCGGATTTCTTTGTCAAAGTCTTGTAGTAGAAGAATCCATTGAATAAGACGAGGCTTAGCATCTTTCTTAGTGAGGAGGTACTTGAGAGCAGCATGGTCTGAATAGATGATTATCTTTGCCCCCACTAAGTAAGATCTAAACTTGTCTATAGCAAAGACAACAGCCAAAAGCTCTTTTTCAGTTGTAGTGTAATTCAGCTGTGGTACAGACAAGGTTTTGCTAGCGTAGGATATGGCATAATGCTTCTTATCCTTGGTTTGTCCCAAAACGGCACCAACCGCAAAACCGCTAGCATCACACATGATCTCAAAAAGAAGATTCCAATCAGGTGGTTGGATAATCGGGGCTGAGATGAGTGCTTTCTTAAGAGTTTGAAAAGATTCATGACACTCATCACTAAAGATGAAAGGTGCATCCTTAGCTAGGAGACTAGTTAGGGGTCTAGCAATTTGAGAGAAGTTCTTAATAAAGCGTCTGTAGAACCCTGCATGTCCCAAAAAGCTACGGATTCCTTTCACATTCGTGGGAGGTGGAAGTTTTTCAATAACTTCAATCTTTGCTTTGTCCACCTCTATACCATGTTCGGACACTTTATGTCCTAGCACTATTCCTTCCTGAACTATAAAATGGCATTTCTCCCAGTTTAGGATTAAGTGCTTTTCTTCACATCGCTGCAAGACTCTATTTAAATTCTCCAAACAATGATCGAAGGTTTTGCCATAGACGGTAAAATCATCCATGAAAACCTCCATGATTTTCTCAATCATGTCCGAGAAAATAGACATCATGCACCGTTGGAAAGAAGCTGGAGCATTGCACAATCCGAACGACATTCGTCGGTATGCATAAGTTCCATACGAGCATGTAAAGGTAGTCTTTTTTTGGTCATTTGGGTGGATTGGGATTTGGTGATATCTAGAATAACCATCAAGGAAACAAAATAAAGAGTGGTTTGCAAGCCGTTCCAACATTTCATCAATGAAGGGTAATGGAAAGTGATCTTTCTTTGTAGCCTTGTTGAGTTTTTGATAGTCAATACACATACACCACCCAGTGACAATTCCTTGAGGGATGAGTTCATTCTTCTCATTCCTAACTACCGTCATTCCTCCTTTCTTTGGCACTACTTGGACAGGGCTAACCCACTCACTATGTGGCACAGGATAAATAATCCCATCATTATAGAGTTTGAGGACCTCTTTCTTAACAACCTCTCGCATAGCATTGTTAAGTCTCCGTTGTGGTTCCCTTGAAGGTGTAAAATTGGGATCAATAAGGATACGATGAGTGTAGAGAATGGGACTAATGCCCGTGAGATCTTCGAGAGAGTAGCCAAATGCTAATCTATGCCTTTCAAGAACAGTGACAAGTTGTTGTGTTTCATAATTGGAAAGCTTGTCACTGATAATTACTGGAGTTTTTGGGTTGTTGTGCAAAAAGACATATCTAAGGCCAGCAGGAAGAGGTTTTAACTCTATCGAAGGAGGTGGAGGTTGTTCATTTTTGTCTAGCTCAACGGGTTCTACCAACTCTTCTTCTTCTTGAACAAAGTGTTCATGATTAAAGAATGGTTGGGCCATCTCCTCCTGAGTTAGCATTAAGATCTCCTCAATAGGATCTGGTTCAAGTTTGGGTTCCACTATCGTGTTAATTGATCTAGCTAGAGGAACAACAATAGTGGAATTTCCAACCTTGAAATCTAAATGACCTCGTTTGTGGTTGTTCTTGTAGAAGTTTCATGATTGGTCTGCCAATCAAGAGAGGAGTCTCCGGTGTTGTGTATTTTAAACGCAAACAGAAAAATCTGCAAGCGCACGGATACCGATGTAGCCTTCACCCGGGAGTATTCCAGAGTATCGATTTTCCACAAAGAACGTGAGTGTACTAATTAAGATCCAAGATCGCCCAAGGATAACTATATAATTATTTTTGGTGGGAAGAGAGGAAGTTTCCTGAGAGTTCTCTAGTTGATCTAAGAATCAGGAATTACTTCAAAGATTATTTATATCGGGACATCAGAGCACTAACCATAGAAAGAGATGAGAAGGGGGCTAGGAAGGTCTGACTATGGTCCTACAAACACCGATCCGAACGAGGTGGAATACATCGACCGTTAGGGCTGTCACTACCCTAAGGCTACCACAACAATCCGCAGGATTGGGTGCAATTCCAGGTAATTGCAAGACTAAACACCACGTCTAATCTATTAATTACTACTCTAGCGTTATAAAGACTAGAGCACTTGATGCAAGCAGGAATCCAATAAATAACATGAATGTAAATAAAAGTAATTAAAGAACTCAGGAATTATGAATTGAAGAACCTGGAGAACGATGAAGAACGAACCAGTTCCTGCAAAAGTACAATGTTGAGGAAGATCCGACAGATCCGGCTCCTCCTCCACTCTCCTCTTCTCTCTCCCTATTTTCTAGATTACAACTAGAACTAACTAGAACTAGAACTAGAGGAACTAGAACTAGAACTAGATGAACTAGAACTAGATCTAGATGAACTAGAGGTAGAACTAGAAGAACTAGAGGGATCCTCTCTACTTGGATGAAGAATTGAAACCCTAACTTTGATTCTATATAAGAGGTATGATCTCCAGGGGCCAGGGGTCTGATTTTATAGTCCCTTCAAGTGAATCTGGGCCGTCGGATCAAACCGACATTGATCGCATGATTTTCCTTGATCCTTTAGGTCGGTGGAGCACGATCCACGAAGTTGAAGCTGATTGGTTACTGTAGCTGGGTGGGCACCCAAGGGGGGAGGGCGGGTGCCCTGCCCCCGGGCCCGATCGGCCTCCCGTTCGTTCCCGTGGCTTCTGGAGTCTTCTAGATGGTAGAAAATTGCGCGGCACGTTAATATCTCTATGTAAACCCGACGTGTGGGCCTTTCTTTCGTATTTCCTGATAACCCCCTACAGAAATAGACAAACACCAAAACTCGTGGAATTCTGTCAGATAAAACCCTAAGTCTAGGTGTTGGTTGCATTTGGATCCTTTTCTATGATTAGTTGACGGTTAAATGTGAGCTTTAAGGACCGTCAACAAGCTCCCCCAAGCTTAACCTTTGCTCGTCCCTGAGCAAAGATGAACTCAAGAGTTTCTACAGTGATTTCATACTTTAAAGGTACACATGCGTTCAAACAAGATCTCATCTCTGGGTTAGGGTAAACTTTTAAGATTTAAACTCACTCATATTACCTTCCACCATGGGGCTTGCAACCGTCACCTGTGTCTTGAGCAGTTAAAAGATAGAACGGTCTAGTCAAGCACCATGTCTCTTATTCTTGATCAGCTATAGCTCTGAAGTTTTTGCAGATTTTCAAATAAAACTCAGAGATTCCTTGTATGACTCTCTCTAGTCTCTCTTTTGTAGTATTTCTAGATCCTTACCAAGGCAGTATTGGTATATGCCTTCTCTCAAAGTATGTGGTATTTGTGGTATAAGGCATAGTGGCATTGCCTTCTCTCTCACCCTAGTCTAATAAGGCTTTTGATATCTGGAGCTCATAGGTGGGAGACAGCTAATACATACTTACAAGACATTTATTGCATAGTCAAACCATGGATCCAGAGAAACAAGTCAATAAGTCAAATCAAGATGTGCATGTGTGGCGAATGAATGATGCATGGTAATGATGGTGATAATAATGGTGAAAGTCTAATTCTACTTTTGCTCTTTTGAGGGGATACATACCTTCCTTGCTCTTTTGAAACTTTTGGGGAGAATGAGATGCTCTGTATTTTCTTTTTCTTTCCTCTCAGGTGGGTATCTTGTACCCCTAATTCTACTGTCGGACACTTGTCCATTTTTACCTCTCGTCTCACTTTTTTTTCTTTTCTTTCGAGGTTCCGGGCACTTGCCCCTTTTTATTTCCTCGTATTTATTTTTTTCTCTCTCTTCTTCTCTTTTTTAGAGCACTCATCTCTTGAAATAATATAGCAAGTGGTAGTAACAAGATAACTTGAGCATTTATTTCACAGGGAAAAAACAGAAATATTTTTGGAATATTTTTGGCTATTCTCTCCCAGATTAGGAGTAGAATATTTTTGGATGGTTCTGGAGATGGAAATTGGTGCATATATGTGGATGCGTACTTCCGGAGTAGAAGCAGCATGTATGAGTGAATGTGCAAGTGAATCTTGACTTAACCACATGACAAGCTCCTAAGGGTCTACACAGCTTGACCACACTCAATGCTCATAAGCAGTAAAAAGTAAATGTGTGGCTCAAAGTCTAGCAAGCATGTATATATGGCTGTGGTAGGAATTTAAACTCTCATCATACAGGAACTCATCATGTGATATTTTAAAGATTTTCAAAGATAAAATTCTCCAGAATTCTAGCATCTCTAGGAACAGATAAACAGTAGCTCAACCTTCCCATATCGTATCCGTTAATGACTTAGACTTTAGATCAAGTACTCTCCCCACAAGTTGAGGTTTAGAGCAAATCTTAATTAATACCAGTCATGCCTAAACTTAAGAGAGATTTCAATTTTTACAACTAATCATGGCAGAGCAACTATTCATCATTTCCATGTGAGAGCTTATCATGAGGGTTCATAGCAAACTTTATTTATTTATTTATTTAGCAACCTAAGCAAAGATATATATATATATATAAGCACAAAATCTTTATTTGGGTTTTTATGATTATGCATCTTTTTATTATTTGAGTAAAATATAAACATGAGTAGAGCACTTAGCTGGATACAAGGGGTTGCTCTCCCCCAAGTTGGGTTTTGACGTAATTCCTTCTAGGTGGCAGAGGTGTATTTGAATGTTGGCAGCACCCTGACAGCGATTAGGATGTCCTCCGTTTGCTAGTCTTCTTTGATCCTTGAATTCTGTGGAGCTCAAATAGACAACAAAGCTTTGTGGAACTAGTTAAGTGTTAGCATAAATATCTAGCCTTTATCATGTTGAGTCTCCTCAATAAATGTTACTCTCTTTAGTAGGAATATAAATTTATTTTTATATTTTCATTTTTATAGGACAAGAATATATTTATTTTATTTTTATGCCACCACAGTGAATGTACTTATGGGTTTTATGCCATGAGCATACTCACATGGGGCTTACTGTTTTTAACATTTTTATTTTCTTTTCGAGATGATATGAACCTGATTAACTAAGCAAACTATTTTAAAATAATTGAAAGGAAAAAGATAACTACCAAGTTTACCTCTTGGCAAGGCGTTCGGTGTTTTTAAGTCCTCCGAACGGGACTCTCCGTTTTCTTAGTCGTCCTGGGATTCGTTGGATTGCGAAGTCGGTGGTTCCGGCTGCGCCTGCTCTTCGTGTATAACTATCTTCTCTCTACATACCTGACTCGGTGCTATGGTCTCCTCAGGACAGTTCTACTCAAGTTGTAGGTCTTCAGACCTTACCACTTCTCCTTCGTAGTCTGCTCATCCGTCCTTGATGATTTTTCTCCTCTGGTTACGGTTGTGTCGTCTTCTTCTTGTCCTGACCTGCTTAGAGTCTTCAACTATATAGTTAAGGTTAATAAAATAGTGGCATACCTTCTCAGAGAGGAAGTGCATGTGGACTTCTCCGATTCCAATGTAGATGATTGCTTTAACGGAGCTGAGGAATAGTCTCCCAATGGTGATGGGTGGATCGTACTCGTCTTCTCCCATCTCAATAACCTTTCGGAATCTGTCATCTGGAGCTGAATGTATGTCGGTTTTAGGGGCATGGTTCCGAACAGGAGTTGATAGGTGACTGCGGCCATTACATTGACGTCAGATCCAGTGTCGTAGAGTGTCTTCTGAAAAGAATATCCGTTGATTGTGCACTCGATGCTTGGAACACCAGGGTCGTCCTTCTTGGTCAGGAACGGTGACTTGAGTTGACGATCTTGACCTCATTGAGCTGCAGTGACCATCTTAGCTGACTCAGTCCACATTTGCTTGTTCCTGCTCCCCCTGTTGAACCTCATCCTTGGTTCATGTCGGGATTGCTCTGAGATTTGTGTAGTCTTGTTCTTGAAGGAAAACGTCTCCTTCCTCCCCTTGATGTAGAAATTGATCTTGGCAGCACTAGCATAGATGACAGCTCCTGAGGTGTTCAGGAATGGCCTCCCTAGGATGGGTGCCCTCTCATCAGTACCAGTCTCTATCACCACGACGTATGCTGGGGCGTACAAGGTACCAACTCGGACGCAGAGGTTCTTCAAAATTCCCTTTGGGAAACTTAGCGTACGATCTACAAGCTGCAAACACATGGTTGTTTCTAATAAAGGATGTGTAAAGAATTTTTTCATAGAGTACCCTGGGCATAATGTTGACGCTGGAGCCAAAGTCGCAGAGTGCTTCTGGGAAGTTCACCATGCCGATGGAGATCGGGATGACGGTGCGTCCTGGATTGCCTCTCTTGACCGGCAGAAGGTCAGTAATTACTTCCACAATGGGGTTACTCCAGTAGTTACGTCCTCAAGCATCTCAGGGCAGTGATTGCCTGAGTGTCCAGTATCTCCAGTGTGTTTGTGCTCGCAGATCTAGTTTCTTCACTTGGTGGAGTCTAGGAGTTGTAAAACTCCTTCATATGCTGCTCGAAGTGTACCTGCTCACAGAGACAAGGCAGAGATCAAGTGCATGGGCCCTGTTGGTGGAGAACAGCAACAGAACCAAAAATGTATTTGTTCTCTCTAACCTTAAGCATAGTGAGCAAGAAAAAAGTTGATGGATAATAAGATCATGAGTGTAGCATTTAAAACATTTGTTAGATCAGATTGCTCAACCTAATGGAAAGATAATCTATCTATACTTATGTGTTTTGTTTATATCTTCTAGAGATTGAATGTGCAACATTTTAGCTTATATGATTAGGAGTGTAGGATCACAAAGGTGGAAGGACTAAACATATTGAATCGATTAGGTTGGTTAATCTAGAGTTGTAAATCATACATTTTTGTCTCTTTTATTCATGTGAACGCCAAAACCAAGGAGAAGCTTTATAGAAGTGATAGTCAAGTACCTTAAGATGTTACCTTACTTGAAGAGTGATGGTACAATATCACCTTGTGAAAGCTTTCCTTTCTTATCGGTTGTGCATCGTGTTTGTGGCACACTCCATGGATCATCACTTGTGAGCTATGCCTTCCTTGTGTAAATTGTTAAACTTCATGTGCCTCTCTCTTTGTCTCCAATGTGAGTTTATCTCAGGACTTCCTAGGTCGATATTGAAAGTTTTCCTGAAGGGGTTAGTCCAACAAAATATCCAATATCTACTATAGCATACTATCGGTTCAAAATTCAACCTAGACACCATGTGTAATTTGATTTAGGAGGGCATTTTAACCTAAGCACCATGCTTAATTTAAACTCCCTTGGAAGTAAGATCATCATTCCTAAACTAAGCACCATGCTTAATTAAGAGATAAATGAAACTACTCCAAGCCTAGACATATACTAAAGCAAATAAAGGTGGTATGATAGCATTTATAGAGATCTACTCAAGTGGAGATGAAGTAGTGTGATTAGTATTTAACAAATTGAGCATGTCTCAAAGGTAGGGACAACCAACATAGCAACATGGCAAAGGATGTTTTTATGTAAAGTACTCCCCCAAGCTTGAATTTTGCAAAATTCAAGTTTGGATGAATTTAATTCAATGTTGTATGATGATTGGTTGGACATACCTTGTGTTTGTCATTCATCCGATCTTCTTGCTCCAATCTTGGAAAGGTTAGTGACAAGAATACCCGAAGGAATTTTTTTACAATTATCATTATATGCTCAACTCACAAGGTAATGTGGCAAATAATTAAAAGCTCATGTTATGATCTAATCAGTGCTTGTTTTAGGACACTAAGCTTGTCCTTGGGAAACCATCAATTTATGTCGGCGAAGTGGTTTCCCCTCCAACGCTGACCTATATCAAGATCAACTCAACGAGATCTGCAATATTTAATTTAGACATATGCATCAACAACCGCCCTTTTAAAGTTTTTATAAATAGAAAGGATGAGGGGTTTGGAGATCTCGAATGTGGTGATGTTGGAAAAACCAATAGATTGGGAAGATGTTGCATATGAGCATGGAGTAAATGAAGTGGCTATGAAATAAATTCCATGCTCATTAATGCTTAGAGTAAAATCCATGTGGTGTGGTGAAAATGGTAAGATGAGTGTGGTAAAAAAAAGGGAAAAGAAAAAGGATACACGGACGACTTGGTTCGATACTAGCACAGCTACCGTTCCCCGACAACGGCGCCAGAAAGCTTGTTGGGTATTTTAAACGCAAACAGAAAAATCCACAAGCGCACGGATACCGATGTAGCCTTCACCCGAGAGTATTCCAGAGTATCGATTTTCCACAGAGAACGTGAGTGTACTAATTAAGATCGAAGATCGCCCAAGGATAACTATATAATTTTTTTTGGTGGGAAGAGAGGAAGTTTCGTGAGAGTTCTCTAGTTGATCTAAGAATCAAGAATTACTTCAAAGATTATTTATATCAGGACATCAGAGCACTAACCACAGAAAGAGATGAGAAGGGGGCTAGGAAGGTCTGACTACGATCCTACAAACACCGATCCGAACGAGGTGGAATATGTCGACCGTTAGGGCTGTCACTACCCTAAGGCTACCACAACAATCCGCAGGATTGGGTGCAATTCCAGGTAATTGCAAGACTAAACACCACGTCTAATCTATTAATTACTACTCTAGCGTTATAAAGACTAGAGCACTTGATGCAAGCGGGAATCCAATAAATAACATGAATGTAAATAAAAGTAATTAAAGAACTCAGGAATTATGAATTGAAGAACCTGGAGAACGATGAAGAACGAACCAGTTGCTGCAAAAGTACAATGTTGAGGAAGATCCGACACATCCGGCTCCTCCTCTGCTCTCCTCTTCTCTCTCCCTATTTTCTAGATTACAACTAGAACTAACTAGAACTAGAACTAGAGGAATTAGAACTAGAATTAGATGAACTAGAACTAGATCTAGATGAACTAGAGGTAGAACTAGAAGAACTAGAGGGATCCTCTCTACTTGGATGAAGAATTGAAACCCTAACTTTGATTCTGTAGAAGAGGTATGATGTCCAGGGGCCAGGGGGTCTGGTTTTATAGTCCCTTCAAGTGAATCTGAGCCGTCGGATCAAACCGACATTGATCGCACGGTTTTCCTTGATCCTTTAGGTCGGTGGAGCACGATCCGCGAAGTTGAAGCTGATTGGTTACTGTAGCTGGGCGGGCACCCAAGGGGGGAGGGTGGGCGCCCTACCTCCGGCCCCGATCGGCCTCCCGTTCGTCCCCGTGGCTTCTGGAGTCTTCTAGATGGTAGAAAATTGCGCGGCACGTTAATATCTCTATGTAAACCCGACGTGTGGGCCTTTCTTCCGTATTTCCTGATAACCCCGTGCAGAAATAGACAAACACCAAAACTCATGGAATTCTGTTAGATAAAACCCTAAGTCTATGTGTTGGTTGCATTTGGATCCTTTTCTATAATTAGTTGACGGTTAAATGTGAGCTTTAAGGACCGTCAACATCCGGTATGTCAAAAATGTGAAAATCTAGACATATTCCAGTGTCCTTGATTCTAACAGGGACTGCCCTTAATACCCCATGGCTTTCTAGAATTAATCTAGATGGACTTTGTAAAATTTTTTGAGATGGGGTTATGGACTCGTTGGGATAAAGAGTATCAGCTAACTCCTTGGAAATAACATTTATCCCAACATATGGATTGTAGTGGACCTTCCTAGGGGACCCTCTAATTTGGCATAGAAGAATGGTTGAAGTAGTGATGATTCGAGCTACCTCAAGAGACAGCTCTGCTTCTATTAGCCATTCATAACTCAGAATAGCCGAAAGGCTTTTGATGTGTTCTATGTCAACAGATTCTACTCTTAGAATGGATTGAGTGGTCCCTGTTAGAGGTTGTGTTTGGATAGGAAAATTCTAGGTGTTTCCATAATCTTCAAAAAGATCTTCCTCGAATTCAAAGGGATGCTCTAAAGGTGGTGGTTCATCATCCCTTAGTTGGTTTTGCATTCCTTTATCAGGAGGTCTCTCTACAACCAAATTAATAGATGGGTCAGGTGGAATTTCTAACTCGGTTGCAAGTTCCTCATCTTTTGGTTTAGGATAAGGCTCGACTTCTTTTTCTTCTTCAGGAAACTCATCATAAATGCCTGTGTAAGGGGTATTTTCAAGGATTCTCTCTAGGATAGCTCTCCCATCATCTGTGAGTTTGTGTGTGAATGAGCCTCCTGAAGCAATGTCGAGGTGAAGAGCAGCTTCCTTTTTTAGACCACGATAAAAGTGGTAGTACAATACATGGTTAGGCAGGGAAAGGTTTGGACCGGAATTGGTAAGGCTTGTGAACCTAGCCCAAGCTCCTCCTAAAGTTTTCTTCTCTCTTTGTTTGAATGTAAGAATTTTGATTCTAAGGTCAGTGATTCGAAAAAGTGGGAAGAAAGCGAGACAAAAATTGTCCCAAAGTTCATCCCAATTTCCATTAACGCCTCCTACAGAATGAGCATACCACTTTTTTGCTCTTCCCGAAAGGGAGAACGAAAATAATTTCCATTTAAGGGTTTCTTGTGTCATGCCGGAAATAGATCGGCAAGAGCACAACTGCTCGAATTCTCTAAGGTGGGTGTATGGATCTTCATCTACTTGCCCAGAGAAGGGTTGCTCCTGGATCATGGCTATTAGATCAGGGCCGAGGTCATAGCCATCTGTAAAAATTGGATGTGATTATGGTGGTGGCTCTAATAACTCGCCCTTTGGAGCAAAGAATTTATAGATAGGAGTGAAATCCATGTGGTATGGTGAAAATGGTAAGGTGAGTGTGGTAAAAAGGAAAAGAAAAAGAATACACGGACGACTTGGTTCGAAACTAGCACAGCTACTGTTCCCCGACAACGGCGCCAGAAAGCTTGTTGGGTATTTTAAACGCAAACAGAAAAATCCGCAAGCGCATGGATACCGATGTAGCTTTCACCCGGGAGTATTCTAGAGTATCGATTTTCCACAGGGAACGTGAGTGTACTAATTAAGATTCAAGATCGCCCAAGGATAACTATATAATTATTTTTTGTGGGAAGAGAGGAAGTTTCCTGACAGTTCTCTAGTTGATCTAAGAATCAAGAATTACTTCAAAGATTATTTATTTCGGGACATCAGAACACTAACCCCAGAAAGAGATGAGAAGGGGGCTAGGAAGCTCTGACTACGGTCCTACAAACACCAATCCGAATGAGGTGGGATACATCGACCGTTAGGGCTGTCACTACCCTAGGGCTACCACAACAATCCGCAGGATTGGGTGCAATTCCAGGTAATTGCAAGACTAAACACCACGTCTAATCTATTAATTACTACTCTAATGTTGCAAAGATTAGAGCACTTGATGCAAGTGGGAATCCAATAAATAACTTGAATGTAAATAAAAGTAATTAAAGAACTCAATAATTATGAATTGAAGAACCTGGAGAACGATGAAGAACGAACCAGTTGCTGCAAAAGTACAATGTTGAGGAAGATCCGACAGATCCGGCTCCTCCTCCTCCACTCTCCTCTTCTCTCTCCCTATTTTCTAGATTACAACTAGAACTAACTAGAACTAGAACTAGAAGAATTAGAACTAGAACTAGAACTAGAACTAGATGAACTAGAGGTAGAACTAGATGAACTAGAGGGATCCTCTCTACTTGGATGAAGAATTGAAACCCTAACTTTGATTCTGTAGAAGAGGTATGATCTCCAGGGGCCAGGGGGCCTTGCTTATATAGTCTTTTCAGATGAATCTGGGCCGTTGGATCAAACTGACATTGATCGCACGGTTTTCCTTGATCCCTTAGGTCGGTGGAGCACGATCCGCGAAAAGGACTCTGATTGGGCACGGTAGCAGGGCGGGCGCCTAGGAGAGTAGGGCGGGCGCCCTGCCTCCGAGCCTGTTCGGCCTCCCGTTCGTTCCCGTGGCTTCTGGAGTCTTCTAGATGATAGAAAATTGTGCGGCACATTAATATCTCTGTGTAAACCCGACGCGTGGGCCTTTCCTCCATATTTCCTGATAACCCCCTGCAGAAAAAGACAAACACCAAAACTCGTGGAATTCTGTCACATAAAACCCTAAATCTGGGTGTTGGTTGCATATAGGTCCTTTTCCATGATTAGTTGACGGTTAAATGTGAGCATTAAGGACCGTCAACATGTCGATAGATCTGTGTTGAGCTGGACTTGTCCTCTTGAAGTCATTGGATCAGATCTCACTAGTGTAGATTGCTCACCAGCCAATCCTGCTGTACTCGGAGGCGACGTGAATTCTGTACCCGCAACGGGTGGAGAAGCCGATGGAGCCACAACCGATGATAATCCTAGCTGATGATAGGCCGGGCCAGCATAAAGTGGTGGTGACTGTCCCTCTTTAAAAGTTTAGACCACAACATTGTAAATAGTATTGGATAGCACATTGGAGTGATTAATCAAAGCATGATTAATAGCAGTATTAACCATGTCTTGCAGTTTACCAGGATTGAGATGAAAGGTAACCTGCCGAGGCAACGGTAGATCTTGCTTCTGAATAACCTCCTCGTTCCTATTCACGTTGAAGGATTTCAAATAGAGCTGCTTGTATTCCTCCGTAGCCCTCTCCATAACTTGCTTCTATTCTTCCCTGAGATCGGCTTCTGTCATGCCGATGACGTTGTCTGTGTCAAGATCAGAAGTAGCCATGTCGATCTTTGTTGATGATTTGTCCCACTAGGCGTGCCAAAGGATATGTTGATGCAAAAATAGATCTGCAAACATAAAGGGTTAATACCCAATTTCGATATCAAGGCGTGCCAGCTGATTTAACCTAGCAATCGACAAAGGTGATAACTTGAATACTTTGGTCTTGACAACAGCGATGCGCCCGGATGTCATGGCCAAGAGGTACTCACGCGGAACCCAAGAAATCGTCGAGTATGACTCGCCGAATCCTTGAGAACTTGTAAATAGGAAAAAGTACACGAATTGAAGAAGTCGTCGAAAAGTAGATGTAAAAGTAGATGTAAAGCTTGTGTTGGTATTGATTGATTGTTCTTACATCGCTGCTGGGTTTATATTTATACCCTAGTCCTCAAGAGTTACAACCAAACACGACTAAGATTCAACAAGACTCTTATATATAAGGCATATCTAGACAAGTATGGAAAAAGAAATAATAGTTATCTATTCCTATGTCTCTCCTAATCATGATAAAGTCTTTATTGGTCCCCACTTCAAGTCTCCATCAGATTTTGCTTCAAGTCTTCATCGGCTCGTGTCCCATCGGCACATATATGCCTCTTCAGCAATAATTTTCACATCCTCCTCCATCGGCATCGGTAACCATAAGTCTTATCGGCAACAATCAGTAGCTGCCATCTTCAACTCCAGACTAGCAGAATCGTTCTACTAACCATTATTTCATCATTGGCATCATCCGAATCAGCCATAGGCATTCTTCTGTCGATCTAACATAGCAACTTCACTACCGATCAGCTCTCCTTAACCATCTTGATTCATACCTAAAAATGGTGTCAACACTTTCTCTAAGAAAACACCGTTTTGAGTAACAAACATTTTGCCTCTGTGCAGTTATAGACATAATACCCTAAAGTTTCCTTCGGGTATCCCATGAAAAAGCACTTGTCTAATTTGGGTGTTAGTTTATCTGATATGAGCCGTTTGACATAAACTTCACAACCCCAAATTTTAAGAAAAGACAAACTATGACACTTACTAGTCCACATCTCATATGGTGTCTTAACTACAGACTTAGATGGTACCCTGTTTAAAGTGAAAGCGGCTATTCGACTGGCTCATCATAGATTGAACCATTTCCAACGAAGTTCGATTACGTTGCTTGGACACACCGTTCCTCTGAGGCGTTTATGTGGCATAAGTTGTGGAACGATACCATAACTCTTTAGATGATTGCCAAATTTGTGAATCAAATATTTGCCTTCACGATCAGATCGCAAAGCCTTAATTTTCTGGCCACGTTGATTCTCTACTTTATTACGAAATTCTTTGAACATTTCAAATGTTTCAGACTTATATTTCATTAAGTAGACATAGCCATATATACTAAAATTATCAGTAAAAGTTATGAAGTATTGGAATCTGCCTCTAGCTGTCGTGCTCATTGGTCCACACACATTAGTATGTACAAGTTCCAATAAGTCAGACGCTCTCTCAGGAAAACCTTTGAAAGGCGCCTTGGTCATCTTTCCCAGTAAGCAAGACTCACATGTCTCGTATGATTCAAAATCAAATGAAGTTAAAAGCCCATCATCATGGAGCCTCTTCATGCGATTCTCACTTATATGACCCATACGACAATGCCACATATATAGGTAGGACTTAACACATTAAGCCAAGGCCTTTTAGCACTAACATTACAGATAGGTGCATTATCAAGATTTGAAATAAATAACCCATTCACTATGGATGCAAAGGCCACAAATATATCATTCTTAGAGATCACACAACCATTGGCTTTACTCACAAATGAACAACCATGCTTCATCAAACATGAAGGTGACACAATGTTTTGACTTAAACTAGGAACAAAATAACAATTATTCAATTCCAAAATAAATCCCGATAGTAGATGGAGTTGCATCGTCCTGATGTTCAACGCAACAACTCTTGCATTATTGCCCACACGGAAATCAACTTCTCCCTTTTCAACACTTCTACTTCTTATCATTCCCTACATCATATTGCAAATATGAGCAACCGATCTAGTATCAAATACCTAAGAATTAATATAAGAGTTAGCGAGGAAAATATCTGTAACATAAACAACAAGTGTATGAGCAGTGGGAGTACCTTTACTACCGCCATCCTTTTTCAAGAATGCCAACTACAACTTGCAGTTCCTCTTCTAGTGACCTTTCACCTTACAATGAAAGCACTCTTCATCAACAACTAGTCCATCCTTGGGTGCAGGTGGGTTTGGCTTATGGATCTCATCCTTAGCCTTGCCCTTTTTCTTCTTTCAAGCATTGCCCTTCTTTCTCTTAAAGTTAGGCTTGTTTTGAACAACCAACACTTGGCTACTGCCTGTACTTTTCTTGATGTCAATCTCTGCTCTTTTTAGCATGCCACAAAATTGATTCAAGCCCTTCTCTGCCCCATGCATATGGTTGTTCAAGATGAAGTTTTCATAACTAGGTGGAAGAGACGAGAGAATAAAAATAGTAGCCAACTCTTGGCCAACTGGGAAGCCCAACTTCTCCAACCTCTGAGTGTAACCAACCATCTTGATTATATGTGGACTAACTGCTGCACCCTCTGCTAGCTTGCATTCAACAAAAGATTTTGAGACTTGGAACCTTTCAGTTCTAGCCTTAGCTTGGAACATATCATTAAGCGCTATGCTTATGTCATACGCTGCATGATTATTTTTGAACTGCATCTGTAGCTCAGGTTCCATACAAGCAAGCATGAGGCATCTTACTTCAAGATTAGCATCACATGCTCTCTTATAAGTGTTCTTCTCTGCAATAGGTGCATTATCAGTAGGTGCTTCTGGTAATGGGTGTTGACAGTCACTAATGCTTATTTTCATCCATCAACTATTGCTTGGCATGATATGATATGAACCACAAAGCATAGTTGTAGGGTTTGAAACTAACAAGTTCCACGAGTTTTGGTGAATCTATATTTTACAAGGGTTAAACTGGAAAAGGACCAGAATCATCAAATAGAAGTATCTCAAGTGATGAACTAGAGTACACCATTGCAAAGAGCTCGTCAAGACATATGAAATAGAGTTTTGATTCACCCAAATCAGAGTCCACACAACAAAGTTATGCCTTCCAGAAGATTGCAAAGGGGCTTCTAGAGTAGTCCAGAGCAAATTGGGCATATCTCCCTCATCGAGACTCCATTTTTAGTGACCAGAACTTTTTGGAAACCTAATAAAAATATCTATCAACCCTACAAAGTGGGGCCCACTTGGCAGAGACCTAGGGGTGGATGCCCACCTGTCAGGGCGGCCGCCTAGGGCTCTGAGCCAATCAGCTTCCACCTCACGGATCCTGCCTTCACCGCCTTTGAGGAGTAATCTTGGCCATCAATCAAGGTTTGTTTGATCCGAGGGCTGTAGTGCTTCCTAGGGGGCTATAAATACAACCTTGACCCCCCCTAGAGGCATCTCCTTCATTAGCTACATCAAGTAGAGAAGTAGAGGTCCCTCTAGTTTATCTAGTTCTAGTTCATCTAGTTCTAGTTCTAGTTGTCTAGTTGTATCTAGATAAGAGGAAGAGAGAAGAGGGGAGAGCCGAGGAGGAGCTAGATCTATCGGATCTTCCTCAACATTGTATATTTTTAGCAGCTGGTTCGTCTTTGGCTAATCTCCAGGTACATTAATTCTATAATTCCTGAGTTTTTATTTAATTTTCATATTTATCTTTAAGTTATTTATTGGATTCCCGCTTGCATCAAGTGCTCTAATTCTTTGATATGCTAGAGTAGTAATTAATAGGTTAAGCATGGTGCTTAGTCCTGCAATTACATGGAATTGAACCCAATCTAGCGTATTATTGTGGTAGCCCTAGGATCTTGACAGTCGTGACGGCCGACGTATTCCACCATGTTCGGATTTGTGTTGTAGGACCGTAGTCAGAGCTTCCTAGCCCCATCTCATCCCTTTCTATGGTTAGTGTTCTGGTGTCCCAAGATAAGTAACCTTAGAGTAAATCCTGATTCCTAGATCAACCTATGGAATTCTTAGCAAAATTTCTCTCTACCCTACAAAAAAATATATAGTTATCCTTGGGCGATCTAAACCTTAATTAGTACACTTCATGTTCCTCGTGGAAAATCGATACCTTGGAATACTTCCGGGTGAAAGCTACATTGGTATCCATGCGCTTGTGGATTTTTCTATGTGTGTTTAAAATATCCAACAAGCTTTCTAGCACCGTTGCTGGGGAATGGTAGCTATTCTTGAATAAAACCAAGGTCATCCAAGTTTTCTTTTTCATTTACCACCTTTTTATTTTTATTACTTCTTCCCTACAATAACCTAAATTTCATGCCTATCTATCATTATGCTGCACCCATGAGCACAAGCTTAGAGCCACTATAGCCCATGGTTCTCACATCTAGCTATAAGTTGCATCCATGTTTGGTTGCAATAGGCCCTATCTTCTCTCCTTCTATGCCCACACTAGATGACTTCTATGAACCCACCATTGAACCCATCCTTGACTCAAATGAATCCTCTAATGCTCTTTCTCCTAAACCTCCTAACAATCTTAGAAATCCATCTACACATCCCACACATAGGAATCATCTTGACCATAAGGAGGGTTGAGAAGAGCAACATCAATGGCTAAAGAGCATTAAAAACCGATATGCTATTATCATTGAATGTGTGGACGAGGCCTTATATGAGACCAACGTGTGGACGGTGGCGATTCCCATTCTTGCTCGTTGGGCACATCTTTTTAGGAGGGAACCATTGCGGCACGTTTTTGTCCTGGCGATAATAGCAAGTAACCTATCACGTGAATTGAGGAATGGTTAGGTGATGAATTTAATGCAGGGATTTACCTTCCATGGTTGTTGGATCCATCCGTTGCGGCTGACCCTACTTATTATAGGGGTTGCACTCACTACTCCTACTTCCGCTTTTCGTCATTGCCTCCTAGTTTCTTCCTCCTGCCTTGCTGCACACAAGAGAGAGAAGAGGTAGAAAAAGAAAGAGAGAGAGAGAGCTAGGGACTTCCCCCGGTTGCCAACCGTCGAGCTGATCCGTGCTGCCATGCCGGTGACTCTGGTGCCTATCGATGAATGGTGCCCATTAATTGTAACAGAGCACCGGCTGTGCGACTTAGCGGGGGAGGGGCTCCTCCGTCCTGTCACCTCCTCGACCCAACTAGAGTGGATCACGCTACTTGCAGAAGACCGGGAGCTGAATCCCATAGGGGGCTATGTTGTCAACTTTGTCAAGTTCCACCACCACGTATTTGGCTCTCCCCTAAGCCGCTTCATGCGGGCGCTCATCCACTATTATGGGGCCAAGCTGTAGCACTTCTACCTCAACGCCATTTCCAACATGGCAATCTTTGTCGTGGTCTGTGAGGGCTACCTAGGCATGATACCCCATTGGGAGTTGTGGCTCCATCTCTTCTAGGGTGAGCTTTTCCAAGGCACCGGCGGGGCCAGAGGCGTGAGAAAGTCTGTCTGGGTGGGCTGCCTCAACCTGGTATTGAAGTCCAGCTGCTTGGAGGAACCTAGTGAGTACATCCCTACTGGGGTGATGTCAAATCACACCCAGTGGGACTCATAGTGGTTCTACCTATGCAACAACGAAGGGCTCCTTCCTCCCTACACCGGGCGGGTCATTACAGCGTGTTCGGAGCATTGGAAGTATTGCGTGCTCGTGGACCGCCAATCTTGGCTAAGATCCCTCCTCAATGCCTTGAAGCATCTTTGCCAAGAAGGTCTGACGGTGGCTCTCGTACTCTCGGTCGTCCACCATCGGTGGGTGCTCCCACTGATGGCTCGTCCACTAAGGATGGACGAGATGGGTCCATGCGCTACGTCCAGGAATCTTGAGGCATGCTGAACATCGAGCGAGGCGCTACCCGATGAGGAGGTTGCAACAAGGGTCAGAGCAGCCATCTCTGACACCTTCCTGATTGAGGATGTTAACGCATTCCCAATGATGCCTAAGGAGGGCTACCTCAATCTGGTGAGTGTCGTGAGCTACAGTGTCTTGAGCCGTATCCCTTACATCCGATCTCTCTAATATCTGAATATTTTAGGCAAGGGGAAGTTGATGTCAGGTCGTCGAGGCCCCCCGTAAAGGAAGACGAGACAAATCATGAGGTAAGACGTCTCTCTGCTCAGAAACATAAGAAAGAGCTTGATGCAGAGAAGAGGAGGAAGAAGAAGAATATTGCCCAGCAGGAGCTTGAGCAGTGTCGTGCCAAGTCGAGGCGTGAGGGGGCCTAAAGAGGATTCCCCTAACAAGGAAGACGAGGATGATGATGATGATGATGATTGTTGGTGCAAAAATTGGTATCTCGCACCAACAATCTCGGGGCTTCTCAGAGGGAGTGTAGGAGCTGAAGTCCTAGACCTCTTGAGCCACAAACACACAAGCTTGGTGAATTAATTCTGGGTCATGCCAGTCAATTCGACTTGAAATTGACAAGGTAGAAGTACAAAAGTCAAATTATAGAACCTACCGTTTGTTGCCAGACAGTTCTGATATGTATCGCCTCGAAAAGCTGTTGAAACAAAGGAAATTAACTAGAATGTCAACTCCTTGTAACGATGCAAAAAGATAAACGTTATTGGACATATTGATCAATTGTATATTAATGGTATAAATAACCAGATAAGCTACTTAGCCGATATGCTGTGTGTGAAGGTAAGGGATAGCTTACGTGCATTATCCTTTTATTCATTAAATAAATAATAACTTATTAAAATTGGTCTAAAGGCCTGCGGTTTTAATAAATTACTTTTGTAACTTGTATTGAATTTATATTCACCTGGTCTAAAGGCCAGCGGGCTTCAATAAATTCAACACAGATTACTAGTTCATTTAATGCAATAAACGGATTCATACTCGTGCACTATTCATTTGAGCTTAGCTGGATTGACTATTTAGCAGATACAGGATCCATGAAGCACAAACAGGATCTATCTACTTTGTTATAACCAGATTTAGTTATTATTACCAAATTAATCATAACAGAATAAATACCTCGAACGCACATCATGTAATAATCAAGATCAACAAGTTAGCTATCATATTTTTGCTTAATAATTGTTATTCATTCAAGTTTATAGTAAGCGTTAAGATTTTAAGCTCGATCCAACTCATTGAGTCTTGATTGGGCAGAATATTGTTACAATAAATAAAACATTGAGCTTTGAACAATATGGATAACTTGATGAATCTATTAAATTACCAATTTAATAGAGCTGATAACTATCTTGAACCATGATTCATAAGAGATTGAAACAATGCAGCCTTACAAACATAATTCAAGTCGATAACTGGTTTATAATTAAGATTGACATGTGTTCGGATGATGCAGCCATGACAAACTAAACATGAACAATGACAAAACTTACAAGCAAACCAAAGATCGAAATCAACCGATGCAGCTCGATTCATTGAAGGTCACGTCGAAATCTACTATTACTCCTACTCATAAGGTTGGTGGCCGAAGCCAGAAAGGGTTTGTATTATGATTGTGTATATTCTTACAAAAATCGGATTCCCAATATTTATAGTCTAAAGTCCTAGTCTTATGTCCTAACACGACTCTTTCCTCAAAAAGGCAACCTGGACTACAACTTCTCCTTTCTTAATCGAACCCGACACATTTGCCTCGTCTTGCCTTATTCCGACACCCTTCTGATCGACTAATTTTGCCTCTTGTTTAGTCGATCCACTCATCCGGCTGTCCCTCTTCTGCAAAGCAGGGCCACCGACAGTTTTCCAGACTTGCCAAAATTTAGGAATTAACATATGCCCCCCAATTTTGGGATAAAATTAGTTTTATTCAACAACTGCTACTCAAAACCAATACGGACATATTGATTACTCCGTTTCCTCCTCTATCTTATCCATTCACCGGCCTTAAAAGCTAGGGTTTCCCTCCAAGCATCCTCAATCAAAAATTTGAAACCCGCACAATCCACCAAATTTCCACACGATTTAATCCCAATACACCGAATCCTTCAACTCGGTGACTTTTGCTCCAATGGCGTTCATCGACAACATCCCAGAGGTATGCCCTCTCCCTTTGCTCCTCTAAATTTTCTTACTCTATTAGCTTACCCTTACTCTTTTTTTTATTCAGGATCTCCAAGGCCAAGTATTCATCCCACTTTATGGTAATCTGCACAAGATTTTCCTAGGTCCAATGGGTGATCCAAATCCTAGGAGGGTAATTGTTGCCGAGAGTAACAAAGTTTCTTTCAAGGAATCCAATATGCATCCAGGTCTTTGAGACAAAAGGACTTCTTGAAGGAGCTGGCCCCCAATCATCCCAGGCTGAAGGAACTGGCTGATCAAAGTAGCGGCCAAGAAGAGAGCAGATTGGACAACTAGGAACTTGGACCAATGCATCTCCTTGTCCCTCTCTAATATCAAGAAGAATGAACCTATGCTCAAGGCTGCCTGTTTCTTTTGGTCCACCACCTATAATGCCTTTCTCTTTAGACAAGGCCCAATGTCTCCAACATTAGCCGATGTTCATATGCTGACAAGCCTTAACATCGCAGGACACATCAACCCTTCCAGTCTGCTGGTGAAACCCACTACCAAGCTTGATAGCACAAGAACGGGGGGTTGGTCCCAATACATTACCAATTACAAGACTGACAGCAGATCTATGTCTGATAAAGAATACACAACCTTTCTGAATATGTGGTTGGACATATATATCTTGTGTGGACAGGCTTCCTCTCCAACTCCCAATTATCTAACTTTGGCAGAGAAGATATCAGGCAACTCTAAAATCCCTCTCGGCAAGATTCTCCTTGGATCATTGTACAATTTGCTGAATAGAGTTTCTCAGCATCTAATGCAGAATGAAACTGTTCCAACAATCATAGGCCCCTGGTGGTTGTTGCAGTTATCGCTCAACTTACACCTGCACAAGTTAGTGCCTCTAGAGCTGATCAACCTATGTTTCCCTTCCTTGGAATATTCAGAAGAACAAGAAGAACAACTTCCAAGAAGTCAAAAATTTCATCGATGTATGTCCTTTGGTGAGGCAGCATCGGCAATTACTATTAATGGATGGTTTGCTTACTCATTCTAGAATTTGAGCTCCTAGCATCATTCAGATTCCAGACTATTTATAGTGATCCTAAGGAGCTCAAAATTCCAAGTCGTTTGGTAACGCCGAGTCTTCTACCTGTTGAAGTAAGGCATGGTAGAGAAAAACCTCCAACTTCCTATGATTTTTTTTGCCCTTCAATAGTAGCTAGACAAATGGGCTTTGGTCAGTTGCCGCCTAGCTTTATTCTTTGCTGATAAGGTGAAGCCAGGGAAACTATCACCGCTGGAATAGAATATAATAGAATTCTTCACTTTGAACAATCTCTATTGCCAAAAGCCATCAGTGGATGGGAATGTACCCCTTTCACTTATATAGCCTTTGATCATTGGTGGCAAGAATGGAACCAACATATCTTTAAGGAACTAGTATCCACTTACTGCTCCCTCTTTGATCTAGATTTTCAAGCTACACCTGAGGTATGTCTTTACACACTATATTTCTAAATTCTTATACCTCAGAATATACTTACTCATTTTAATTGTTCATATGATCTTGCTGGCTTGGCCCCTCCACTAGTGAATTATGATATATGGTGTCCCAACCCAAGATTGGGCTCTGATGCGCCATCTCGGAAAGTTTTGATGAAGAAACTAGCAGTAGACCTACCTACCTGATGATCAGCCAATTGCCACACTAAAAAGAAAGCAACCAGGTGCCTCTCAAAAGAGAACTTCGAAGAAGACCAAAGTTGCTCCTTCAAAACAACTTAAATCTTTAGCTGATGCAGCTATTGAGGTACCCTTTCTACTGATTTCCCAATCATATAGCATACCCGTGCATCAACTAACTTCCTAACATTTCAGGACGTTGCTCAAGAATTTGCTACTAAAAAGGAACTTGAACTCCCTGACCCTTCAGAGGATTTATCTTTCACCAGCGGCGATCATGATGCTATCCCTAATCCAGGCAATATTCTAGAAGTTTCTTTAGGTAACATCCCATAAAATAGCCGATAGGATAAACCCTTTTACTTATATTAACATATTTCCATGAATCCAGACCTTTAACTTCTTGAAGTCACTTCATCGGCTATTCCCAGCTCTACCATGGTCTCAGTGGAACAGGTATGTCAAAACCACTTATTCTTATCTGCTAATATCTTGTGATAAACACTAATCTATTTACCTTGACACAGGAACAAGTTTCTTCACCTGATCTACCATTCTCCTTAGAGAAATATCTTGATGAAGAACCAATCCTAATCTTAGAAGATACACCTCCAACCATACCTAATCACATCAAATCAATTGCAAAGACTAATTAACCATCTAGAGCTGTATATTTCATCCTTAACTCAGGATGCAGGATCTATTAGAGAGATCTTCAACCAAATAAAAAATGATCTCCCTTCCTTCTTGAAAGAAGTGATTCAGCCAACTGCATTCTTGGAAGCTAATGGCCCTAAATTCTTTAATGCCCAATCCAGATTACCTGCTCAAAAAGCTTAGAAAAACTGAGCTACTGCTGAAGACCAATGCATCCAAGAAATCCTATCAGTTAAAAAGACAGTCCATCTCCTCAAAGAATCCCCTGCCGAAATCAACAAGGATCTGGCTGCTCTTAATGAAGAAATGACACAACTATTAGCTCAGCTGAAGACTATCGACGATGCCATTAAATAGAAGGAAGAAGCTTTATCTCAGATCCCTACGTCTTTAGCTGATCAGAAAATGAACATGGCAACCTTGAAGGCTAAGCTTGACAAAATCAAGCAAGACAAGAGAGCCAAAATTCCTAGATTAGCTGAAGAAGATCAACAATAGATAGCCGAAATAGATAGCATTAGGCTTTCAGCTTTAAATTCCATTAAGTCTGTTCTAAACATGTAATTTGAACACTCTTCTTCATTTTATTTTGCGTCCTATAATCTCCAAACTTAACTTTTATTTACTCAGACTCCTTTTCCTTTTAGCAAATATATACTTTTGTTAAAATCTTATCATCAATGTTAACTGAATCAAAGTAAAGTAGAATCCCATCAGCAAAAGTTAGCCAATCTACTACTCAGGCCTCCCGCAATCACGGTTAAGTTGATCAGCTAGGTTGTCACACCCATATTTTAAGAACAAAATAGGATGCATAAAAGACTCATATGTGCCCCAGAAACAGTCGCACACATAAGTAGACAAATCTCAAATGTATCATTGCAGTGTTTATTACATAGCGGAACATAATAAATCACATAGTCTTATCCATAAATGATAGCAAGAAGTAAACAACGCTCTTGACGGAAGCACCACACAGGGACACTGTTGACCGGTTCACTCCAAACCTAGTACTCATAACGGTAGTCCTCATTCCAATCATCATCATTAGCATAACCTGAGGTGTTGGGGAATTGCAAGAGTGAGCACATATCGTACTCAACAAGTATAACCAGGGGTTCATGAGGCTCAAACAGCTGACACTGGTTTGACTGCATTTAGCTTTTAATAGTGGATAACATGTTTAATCATTGGATAGCAAATATCAAGGTAGCATAAATAATCCCATAACCACATGATCAATTGTAAACAAGAATTAAGAATAACACATATAAACAACACAATAAACCATCATTTATTATCATTATTCACGTTCATCAGTGTCCATCTATTCCGTCAGTTTTCTGGGCCGCCCGTATCCGTGGGCACGGCTAGTATACCAGATTTAACACTTTGCAGAGGTTGTACATCTTTACCCATGAGTCATGATTTACCCTTTCGCCCGAGGTAGCTAATCTCTTAACCCCCTTCCTAGGGAGGTCGGCAGGGATCACTATGAAGCCTTTCAAAAGTTCGTCTAACATGTTAGGGCCGCAAGGTTTCCATCGCGAGCAGATATAGATACCCTCCTTCCGAATGGCACAATGACGCGCAACCTATACACATAAGGACAGAGGCTCGCACTATATCTGTGTCGGTTCAGCCCCTCTAGCGCCCTTTTAGGTAACCGCTAACAAGCTAGAAAAGTTCTTCATACTGAGCTAAAGTCAGAGCCATATAGCCCTCATGGTTGTACGAATTGTCCCAGCTTTTGCCAAGGGATAAGTCCTTATGGAGGGTCAAGATCAATCTAGCAAAAGCCAGAGTTCTTTCCACCCTTTATATTCAAGTTGCTAGAAAGCTTATTTTATTTTTTATTGTATATTCAAATATTCATGTTACAAGATCATGGATTAATAATCAAGCACTAGCAAGAACTACCCAAATGCATATCCAACTAGGTATCAAGGAATTTAGGATAACAATCATCTATGATTTTGCTAAGGTCATCAAGGTGGACACATGCATTTGATAAATATTGTATTAAGTGTGTATAGGTAACAAGGATAGTCCCAAATTATACTTGCCTTGATCAAAGCTCTTCTGAGCCTGCTGGTCTTCAAATGCTTGATCTTGAGCACCAACGTACGGCTCACTGTCTAATCCCAATCATCAATCAACAACACACAGTCCAATGTAGACAATCATACACGAAGCAAACAAGCAATTATTAGAACAATACACCAAACAGTAGTAAAATAAATATAAAAGTTTATCAAAATATTCTACGCAGCGCTACGATCACATAAACGTAAAGTTCACGAAAATCGGAATTAAAACGTAGAAGATATGAATTTTCTAAGATTTCCTATAGAGAAATAATTAATTAAATGCTACTGCAGAATTAAAAAGTTTCAAAACAGTGAACAAATACTTTTAACATGTAGAGCTCGCAAATACGAATGTAACAAAATTTGAATGGACAAAAACGGATTTAAAATGAATATTTTATGAGCAAAACAAAATCAATGGCAAACTTGTAATTACTGGAAAACGTATTTAGAACTCGCTGAGTCGGTTTACGCTTTCATATCGTCAAAACGTATTTAGAAAGGCGCCAAAGGGACTGCGGGTTCTAATGCCAAAAAGGAGAGGGGCTCTTTAGCGAAAACTCATGTCAAACGATATTTTCTAATCTGAGCCGTAGATTTCCAATTGGACGGCTCAGGACTCATCCAAGCTGAGCACCGGCCGGCCGACCGCAGGAGAAAGGCCCGACGCGGCGGCGCCATGGATGTTTCCCCCCGGAGCTCACCGGTGAATGCCGATACGGCGGTTCCGAGCACCAAACAACAACATAAATTCACCAGCACGCGGAGGAGCTTACCCCGAATCCGTCTAGGGGCCTTACTCCAACTAGGAAGGAGCAGGAACAGCTCGCGGCGTAGATTGGCGGACGGAGTTCTCCTGCGAGAGTTCGGCACCAATGTGAGAAAGGTTTGGCACGGTAGGGAGTCTGGGGAGGGGCTCGGCACCTACTTCACCTTAGCGCAGAGCTCGGCACGGCCTTTGTCTTGTCTCTACGGCCACGAACCAGGAGTTCCACGGCGGCGGCGGTGAAACTCCTCGGTGAAGATCCAACGGCGTCAGGGAGCAGCGGAGTCGGCCAAGAGCGCGTAAAGATGGGAAAGAAAGTCTCAAGGGGTTCACCAAGGCTAAAAAGGGGCTCGGGTAACCGATTTGGCAAGGAAATCACGCCAATTTCGGAGTCAGTTGGAGCCGGATCCTGTTCGGCCCCGCTGGGGAAGAAGGAAGGGAAGGTGAGAGAGAGAGAGCTGACGCGTGGGGCCCAGCTGGCGGTGAAAGAAGGGGTGGGGCCCGGCCGTCAGCGTAAGGGAGAAGGGGGCGCGCTTGCTGGGCTGGCTCGGGCTGTGAGACAAGCTGGGCCGCGGGGGAGGAAGCTGGGCCGCGCCCTGGCCGAAGCTGATGCAGCTGCGCTGGGCTGGGGTTTTTCCCCCTTTTCTTTTTATTTTCTTTTTCAAAAGCATTTTCACAAATTGAATTTTTGTGCACAAATTATTTCTAACCAAAAGCAATCAAGCAAAACATAAAATATGCTCCAGCATGAATGCACCATCAAGGTTACTAAACCTATGATAAATTTTATTTTCCTAAAAAATATTTATTCTCTAAATTAAATGCCCACAAAAATATTCAAATAAATCAAATTAAATCCTATTATTTGAAAATCAAATTTTGGGTGTTACAAACTCTACCCCCTTAAAAGAATCTCGTCCTCGAGATTGAGCAGAACTTACTCAAACAAATATGAATATGATTTTCTCAGATCATCCTCTCTTTCCCAAGTTGCCTTTGCTTCCGAATGCCGATTCCACTGCACTTTGCACATTCTGATGACCCGACTTCTGGTGACTCTCTCAGCTGTCTCCAATATTCTGACCGGATACTCTTCATAAGTGAGATCACCTTTAACAGAAAGTTCTTCCAATGGTAGTTGCTCCTCAGGTACACGCAAACACTTCTTAAGTTGTGACACATGGAACACATCATGCACACCTGATAAACTTTCAGGCAACTCTAACTGATACGCTACTTCTCCACACCTTTGCAAGACTTTAAATGGACCAACATACCTTCGAGCTAGCTTTCCTTTCATATTAAACCTCTTCACACTCCGCATAGGTGACACTTTCAGATAGACATAATCACCTTCCTCGAAAGCTAGTTCTCTCCTACGTGTATCTGCATAACTTTTCTGACGAGACTGAGCTACTCTCAGATTATCTCGGATAGTCCGCACTTGTTGTTCTGCATGTCTAAGCACATCCATACCAAACACCTGAGTCTCCCCAGTTTCATTCCAAAACAAAGGTGTTCTACACCTACGCCCATATAATGCTTCAAACGGTGCCATTTTAAGACTTTGCTGATAACTGTTGTTGTACGAAAACTCTACATATGGCAAACTCTTATCCCAACTGGTTACATACTGCAATGCACAAGCTCTCAACATATCTTCTAGTATCTGATTGATCCTCTCAGTCTGTCCATCTGTCTGTGGATGATATGCTGTACTAAAATTCAACTTTGTCCCCAAGGAATCATGCACTGCTTTCTAGAAAGTAGAGGTAAACTGAGTGCCTCTATCAGATACAATCTTCTTAGGCACTCCATGCAAACAAACTATCCGCTTCATATACGATTCTGCTAGTCAAGCTCCTGAATCAGTGGTTTTGACTGGCATGAAGTGAGCAACTTTAGTCAATCGATCCACTATTACCCATATTGAATCATATCCTCTCTGTGTACGAGGCAATCCCACGATGAAATCCATGCCTACTTCTTCCCACTTCCATTCTAGAATCTTCATTGGTTGCAACAATGCAGCTGGCCTTTGATGTTCAGCCTTCACTCGCTGACAAGTATCACACAAAGCAACATACTCAGCTACATCTCTCTTTAACCCATACCACCAATATTTCTGTTTCAGATCCAGATACATCTTACTGCTTCCAGGGTGAATGGAATATGCTGACTCATGAGCCTCTCTCAGAATCATATCACGAATAGCCTTCACTTCAGGAACACATATCCTTTTTCCAAACCACAATACACCATTGTCATCTATTCTGAATCTTGGTGCTTTGCCTAGTACCACATTCTATGCTATCTCCTTTAGTTTCTCATCTTCCAATTGTCCTTTCAATATCTCTTCCTCTAGAGTAGGAGTGACCTCAATTTCCATAGCATTTACTACAATTCCCAAGTACAAATATGCAAATTCAGTACACAACTCCTTAGATTCAGGTGTCGCCCGAAGCTCATTAGCATATTTCTTTCTGCTAAGTGCATCAGCCACGACGTTCGCCTTTCCAGGATGATAATGCACTTCCAAATCATAATCTTTTATCAGTTCCAACCATCTTCGTTGTCTCAAATTCAGATCTGTCTGGGTGAAGATATATTTCAAACTCTTATGATCAGTGTATATGTCACTCTTATGCCCAATCAAATAGTGTCTCCAAATCTTCAATGCATGCACCACAGCTGCTAACTCTAGATCATGAGTAGGATAATTCAGTTCATGTTTCCTCAACTGTCTAGATGCATAAGCAACAAC
Source organism: Sorghum bicolor (assembly GCF_000003195.3). Lineage (NCBI taxonomy): Eukaryota > Viridiplantae > Streptophyta > Magnoliopsida > Poales > Poaceae > Sorghum > Sorghum bicolor. Next base: position 35,477,860 of record NC_012879.2, read on the forward strand.
TCTACCTTCTTGCATAAGAACACAACCCACACCCAGACAAGAAGCATCACAATAGATAGAGAAACTCTTACTCAGATCTGGCAATACCAACACAGGTGTAGTAGTCAATCTCTTCTTAAACTCCTCAAAACTAGCTTGACACTTATCAGACCATACAAACTTAGCATTCTTCTCCAACAGAGCAGTCATAGGCTTTGCAAATTTTGACGATAGTAACCAGCTAAACCAAGAAAACTGCGAATTTCACTTACATCTGTAGGCGGTTTCCAATTCAGCACATCTTTCACCTTATTAGGATCCACTGCAATACCACCATTAGAGACAACATGACCAAGAAAAGAAACTTCTTCCAACCAAAACTCACATTTACTACGCTTAGCATACAACTTATGTTCTCTGAGTTTCTATAAGACCAATCTCAGATGTTCAGCATGTTCTTCCTTTGTTTTAGAGAATACCAGAATATCATCAATAAATACCACCACAAACTTATCAAGGTACTCCATAAATACTTTATTCATCATGTACATAAAGTAAGCTGGTGCATTGGTCAAACCAAAATACATAACTGTATACTCATACAACCCATACCTTGTGGTTAAAGCTGTCTTTGGTATATCTGAGTTCCGAATCTTCAATTGCTGAGAACCAGAACGCAAATCAATCTTAGAGAACACACAAGCACCTCTTAACTGATCAAATAAGTCATCAATCCTAGGCAAGGGATATTTATTCTTGATAGTGACCTCATTAAGTGACCGATAATCAACACACATTCTCAGACTACCATCCTTCTTATCAACAAAGATAACTGGTGCACCCCATGGTGAAGAACTAGGACAAATGAACCCTTTATCTAGCAATTCCTTAATTTGTTTCTTAAGTTCTTCTAGTTCATTAACCCCCATTCTATATGGTCTTTTAGCTATGGGTGCAGTACCAGGTAGTAATTCAATAATAAATTCAATGTCTCGGTCAGGTGGCATACCTAGCAATTCGTCTGGAAAGACATCCGGAAACTCATCCACTACCACATTCTGAGGATCAACATCATCATTCAGTTGGTTCACCTTAGCTGTGAGTGGTGTTTGCACTGTTATATCAACACTGATTCGTTCTCCCTTTGGTGTTGTCAGAGCCACTACTCTCTCCTTGCACTTAATATCTATGTCATATTGCTTCATCCAATCCAAACCCAAGATCACATCTATGCCTGAAGTTCTCATAACCATGGGACTGATTGGAAAATCTACCCCCTTAAAGAGAGACTTGCTGAGGGGCAACATAACGAAACTGGTATAGTCCCACCCGGTGAATTTACTAGCATAGGGGTTTTCATTGCAACTAGTGGAATGCTATGAACTCTAACAAATGCTTGTGATATGAATGTATGCGAAGCTCCAGAATCAAATAAAACTGTAGCAGGGATAGAGTTGATGCTGAACGTACCCGTCATGATTTCTGGTCCCTCGTGAACTGTTTCCGCTGCCACGTTGTTCACCTTTGCTGAATTAGGAGTGGATCTCCGGTCGTTGTTCTGTGGATTAAACTTTTCTGGGCAATCATAGGACATATGTCCTTCCTTCCCACAATGGAAGCTCCTTGTAGGAGTGTTAGAAACACTTCTTTTCATGGAGGTAGCATTTGAATTCCCTGAGCGAGGTGTCTGCTGACCATGTTACTGTTTATTATGGTTACGTTGTTGGAATGGAGGACGTTGGTTCCCACTTTGTGATTGATTCTGGAAACGCTGGGGATGTTGGTTGTGGTTCCACTGACTAACTGGTCCCTGGAACCTCTGCTGATAGCCTTGCTGAGAACTGAAACGCTGACGGTTGTTACTTCCAGAACCTTGTGCCAGCATCCTTCTCTTCTTATCCTGACCCTTACGCATATTATCTAGCACGATAGCACGATTCACCAGGGCTTGAAAGGTAGGATAAGTGTTTCCTGCTAACTGCAACCTGAGCTCGTAGTAAAGACCTTTCATGAACAGACACTGCTTATCAGCATCTTTCCTGACCTCGTTCGGAGCATAGCGAGCCAACTGTTCAAACGTGTCATGATATTCTGCCACAGTCATGGAGCCTATCCTGAGAGATCTGAATTCTTCTTTCTTGAGCTCCATCATTCCCTCATTTATATGTCGAGCTCTGAAATCTCTACAAAATTCCAGCCATGTGACAGGAGGAGCATTGTTGGGACGAGCAGCTTGATATGACTCCCACCATGTCTGAGCTGCCCCCTGAAGCTGTCCAGAAGCATACAACACCTTCTCCAAGTCATTGCACTGGGCTATGTTCAGTTGCCTCTCCACGGCACGTAACCAATCATCTGCCTCCATAGGATCAGCTGAGTGTGTAATTACTGGAGGTCTTCCCTTTATAAACTCCCCACGCTTATCCCTCACATGAACAGGTGGTGGTGTCGGTGGAGGTTGCTGCTGTAAGTGCTGCATGAAGACGTGCATCATCTCATTTTGGGTTTGCATGAGTTCCTCCACAGTAATTGGGGCATTGCCACCATTGCCATTGCCATTGCCACGGCCTCTGCCTCTGCCTCTTCCCCTTGCTGCCATCTGCATTCCAAGGTATATAAACACATCTTAGTAATGTCCAACATGACAATTACAAGAGTTAACAGAATCTGAAATTTTCTGGGGAACATCCAACATTAGCAGATCAGAAAATCAATCATATCTCGAGTTTCAGAATTCAAAAGGATACATGCTGTACACCGTTGGAAAGATAAAGAAATTTTCTACAACTTTCATTTAGATCATATTAACAGATTCCAAAGTTAGGTTAATCAAAAACTGGGTACAACCGAAACTGTTCCAGAATTTTAGACTGCGCAGAAACCTCAACTTTAAACAGTCATAACTCACAGCTCATAATAGATAATATGGTCATTCTTGCGGAATTGGAAAGATATGAAAGTCTACTTGTTCCCAGAAAAATTTGATGAACGTTGCACGAACAGAATTTGATTTATACTAGAATCAATGCAGACTGCTCCAGAAAACAGCAAAGGACAGAAACAGGATATGACCCCAAACCACTATTTATTCATGTTCTTACTTAAGGTTCTTGACTAGGAAACTTGTGGATATGCCCACAAGGTTCCAGCACTCATTACAAAAATTCAAATCAAGCATAAGCATAATAACAAATCAACCAAGCATCAAAAGTTCACACTTCAAGCATTGACTCAACTTGCGGTACTAACGTTCTCTTCCTATTAAGGGCAAAGATCCTAAAACTCCTATTTCAATGACGTTAGAAGGTGGTAAGAAAAATTCTAAAAGCATATTCAAAGCAAAGAGTGGGGATGAGAACAAATCTTTAAAATAAGCAACAAGGTGAAGATGAATAGCAATGAAAGGATATAGTATAGGAGAAAATATCAAGGTTTATAGAACAAGGATTTTGTAGCAATTTCAAAACCTTAAGGCGGCCAATTTCTAACTAGACTTGCGTCCGACAGTCAACAAAGCTTTGATACCAATTTGTCACACCCATATTTTAAGAACAAAATAGGATGCATAAAAGACTCATATGTGCCCCAGAAACAGTCGCACACATAAGTAGACAAATCTCAAATGTATCATTGCAGTGTTTATTACATAGCGGAACATAATAAATCACATAGTCTTATCCATAAATGATAGCAAGAAGTAAACAACGCTCTCGACGGAAGCACCACACAGGGACACTGTTGACCGGTTCACTCCAAACCTAGTACTCATAACGGTAGTCCTCATTCCAATCATCATCATTAGCATAACCTGAGGTGTTGGAGAATTGCAAGAGTGAGCACATATCGTACTCAACAAGTATAACCAGGGGTTCATGAGGCTCAAACAGCTGACACTGGTTTGACTGCATTTAGCTTTTAATAGTGGATAACATATTTAATCATTGGATAGCAAATATCAAGGTAGCATAAGTAATCCCATAACCACATGATCAATTGTAAACAAGAATTAAGAATAACACATATAAACAACATAATAAACCATCATTTATTATCATTATTCACGTTCATCAGTGTCCATCTATTCTGTCAGTTTTCCGGGCCGTCCGTATCCGTGGGCACGACTAGTATACCAGATTTAACACTCTGCAGAGGTTGTACATCTTTACCCATGAGTCATGATTTACCCTTTCGCCCGAGGTAGCTAATCTCTTAACCCCCTTCCTAGGGAGGTCGGCAGGGATCACTATGAAGCCTTTCAAAAGTTCGTCTAACATGTTAGGGCCGCAAGGTTTCCTTCGCGAGCAGATATAGATACCCCCCTTCCGAATGGCACAATGACGCGCAGCCTATACACATAAGGACAGGGGCTCGCACTATATCCGTGTCGGTTCAGCCCCTCTAGCGCCCTTTCGGGTAACCGCTAACAAGCTAGAAAAGTTCTTCATACTGAGCTAAAGCCAGAGCCATATAGCCCTCATGGTTGTACGAATTGTCCCTGCTTTTGCCAAGGGATAAGTCCTTATGGAGGGTCAAGATCAATCTAGCAAAAGTCAGAGTTCTTTCCACCCTTTATATTCAAGTTGCTAGAAAGCTTATTTTATTTTTTATTGTATATTCAAATATTCATGTTACAAGATCATGGATTAATAATCAAGCACTAGCAAGAACTACCCAAATGCATATCCAAATAGGTATCAAGGAATTTAGGATAACAATCATCTATGATTTTGCTAAGGTCATCGAGGTGGACACATGCATATGATAAATATTGTATTAAGTGTGTATAGGTAACAAGGATAGTCCCAAATTATACTTGCCTTGATCAAAGCTCTCCTGAGCCTGCTGGTCTTCAAATGCTTGATCTTGAGCACCAACGTACGGCTCACCGTCTAATCCCAATCATCAATCAACAACACACAGTCCAATGTAGACAATCATACATGAAGCAAACAAGCTATTATTAGAACAATACACCAAACAGTAGTAAAACAAATATAAAAGTTTATCAAAATATTCTACGCAGCGCTACGATCACATAAACGTAAAGTTCAAGAAAATCGGAATTAAAACGTAGAAGATATGAATTTTCTAAGATTTCCTATAGAGAAATAATTAATTAAATGCTACTGCAGAATTAAAAAGTTCCAAACCAGTGAACAAATACTTTTAACCTGTAGAACTCGTAAATACGAATCTAACGAAATTTGAATGGACAAAAACGGATTTAAAATGAATATTTTATGAGCAAAACAAAATTAATGGCAAACTTGTAATTACTGGAAAACGTATTTTTACGCTTTCATATCGTCAAAACGTATTTACGAAAGGCGCCAAAGGGACTGCGGGTTCTAATGCCAAAAACGAGAGGGGCTCTTTAGCGAAAACTCATGTGAAACGTTATTTTCTAATCTGAGCCGTAGATTTCCGATTGGACGGCTCAGGACTCATCCAGGCTGAGCACCGGCCGGCCGGCCGCCGGAGAAAGGCCCGACGCGGCGGCGCCATGGATGTTTCCCCCCGGAGCTCGCCGGTGAATGTCGATATGGCGGTTCCGAGCACCAAACAACAACATAAATCCACCAGCACGCGGAGGAGCTTACCCTGAATCCGTCTAGGGGCCTTACTCGAACTAGGAAGGAGCAGGAACAGCTCGTGGCGTAGATTGGCGGACGGAGTTCTCCTGCGAGAGTTCGGCACCGATGTGAGAAAGGTTTGGCACGGTAGGGAGTCTGGGGAGGGGCTCGGCACCTACTTCACCTCAGCGCAGAGCTCGGCACGGCCTTGGTCTTGTCCCTACGGCCACGAACCAGGAGTTCCACGGCGGCGGCGGTGAAACTCCTCGGTGAAGATCCAACGGCGTCAGGGAGCAGCGGAGTCGGCCAAGAGCGCGTAAAGATGGGAAAGAAAGTCTCAGGGGGTTCGCCAAGGCTAAAAAGGGGCTCGGGTAACCGATTTGGCAAGGAAATCGCGCCAATTTTGAAGTCGGTTGGAGCCGGATCCTGTTCGGCCCCGCTGGGGATGAAGGAAGGGAAGCTGAGAGAGAGAGAGCTGACACGTGGGGCCCGGCTGGCGGTGAAAGAAGGCGTGGGGCCCGGCCGTCAGCGGAAGGGAGAAGGGGGCGCGCTTGCTGGGCTGGCTCGGGCTGTGAGACGAGCTGGGCCGCGGGGGAGGAAGCTGGGCCGCGCCCTGGCCGAAGCTGATGCAGCTGCGCTGGGCTGGGGTTTTCCCCCTTTTCTTTTTATTTTCTTTTTCAAAAGCATTATCACAAATTGAATTTTTGTGCACAAATTATTTCTAACCAAAAGCTATCAAGCAAAACATAAAATATGCTCCAGCATGAATGCACCATCAATGTTACTAAACCTATGATAAATTTTATTTTCCTAAAAATTATTTATTCTCTAAATTAAATGCCCACAAAAATATTCAAATAAATCAAATTAAATCCTATTATTTGAAAATCAAATTTTGGGTGTTGCATAGGTTCTGCCACCCACGTCCCTAGGATTACGGAGACATTTTAACTTTAGCCGATCCACTCACCCCAAATTCAAGGAACCGTCTTTGCGATAGCCGATCCACTTTCTCTAGGGGATTAACTACACTCCGCTTCGACTTTCACTTACCCCATTATAAATAATACCAGACCTCCAAGGGTAAAAGCCACACAGCAAGATTCACATCTTCAACCTTTTGGTCTCTAAGCCCCTGCCTTCTCTCCTAGAAACCCTAAGCTTCCAATGAATAGCAGACAATAGAGGCAAGTGTCCCGCATCACCTTCCTCATTTGAGGACATGAACTCTGCTCAGCGTAGGCGTCTGGATAGGTATTCTGATTAATTGAGTTCTTTAATTAGTTTCATCTTGATCAGCTGTTCATCCCCTATTCTTCTTGTAGCCTTGCCCCCCAAGTCAATCCTGGGGTAGGCCTGAGCCATCCTACTCCTGCTGCATGAGCATCCTCTCTGCCCCTGGTGGCAGTAGTATTTGAGGAGGCTGCTACAAGCCAGGCAGCCGAGGCAAGCCAGGTAGGCTCAGAGCCGGTTGCTGATGAAGATGCCGCCGGTTACGATGCCGTCTTTGGGCACGAGGACGCCTAGGGCTTCCTCCAGCGTCTTAGAGTAGCCCAGGACCTCAACTCCGAGGAGTGCAACACGTCCCACTGCCTCTAGGAACAGCTCAATGCTCCAGAGGCGGCGTTATCCAGCATCGAGGGATCCTTGGCCCAAACCAAGGAACAATTAGCAGAGTTTGACTCTGTAGTTGTCAGTAAGTTCATTCCCTCTGCATTTTCAATTGATCAACTAATCCACCGATACATCTGTTTGCTGATCATGAGGGCTGTACAAGCAGTTCAACACCCTCTCACCTACCATCTTTGCGGTCACTGGGATGGTGAACGCTTGCGGGGAGACCCAGGTGGAGCGCCTCCAGGATGTGCCTGATCGCGTCTGGGAGATTGCGCTCCATGGCGTCCGCTCAAGAGCAGCGGGCACGTTGGTAGCTGCCTAGCTCCGCCATGGAGCCCAACTCTTGGAGCACCTTGCTCTGGACTTCGTCGAGGAATGCAACGACGGAGACTTTGACGAGCTGGTGGAGGAGTTCGCCCCCTGCGCCGATGCTATGGCGCAGGTCTCATCATCGGCAGACATCATCAGGCGTGTCTTCGATGATGAGGATTAGTTTTAGTTTTTTTATTTTAATCAATGTAAAAACTCCACTAGATGAATCAAGAACACTGCCCTTGAGGCAATTTATCTTATTTTGTGTTTGCTGATTTATTATCTTCTATTTTTCTGTGATATTGCCAATCGAGACAACTATTAACATAATCCTGTATGAGAAAAGCTTCTCTGTGTTCCTGATTTTTGTGCTAAAGGAGATATCTGTGATATCGGCTATAAAATTATAGTTTTGAACACTGAATATAACAACTGCATCGACTCCCTTAACTTTCCAAAAACTCTAATTTCAAAATAGAAGGCGATAATCACTGTATTGGCTATATTCTGAATGCTCTAGTACTCTGAATTTTTATGCTAAAGGTGACACTTAGTGTATCGGCTATCAAAATACTTCTCTGTGCAACTTGATCAACTAAAGCAAATCAACCCAGACACTAGGGTAATACTTCTTAAAATATTTTCCATTAACAGCTCTGGAATACTCTTCTCCTTCCAAAGTCTCGTAAAAATAAGCATTTCCAAGAGCAACCCTAGTAATCCGATATGGTCCTTCCCAATGAGGTGACCACTTGCCAAATTTGCTATCTTTAGATCCAATCAGCAAAATTACCTTCCAAACTAGTTCACCTTCACTGAATCTTCTTTCACGCACTTTTTGGTTATAAAACTTGGTAATTCTAATTTTATTAGCTCTAATATTTTCTAAAGCCTTTAGCCGATGGAAATTCAAATCATCTAGATTGTCCAACATAAGACTCTTGTAATCATTGGCTATCAATTTGTCTTGCTGTGATATCCTTCGAGATCCCATACTAATCTCCCATTGCAATATAGCTTCATGTCCACAAACCAATTCATAAGGTGAGCACTTAGTCGATCCATGACAAGTCATCCTATAAGACTAGTGAGTTTCACTAAGTATTGAATGCCACTTCCTCGGATTTTCTCTGATCTTTTTCTTAATGATCTTAGTAAGAATCTGATTAGAAGCTTCTGCTTGTCCATTAGTTTGGGAATAATAAGGAGATAAATTAATCAACTTAAAACCTGTATTGGCAACAAAGTCTTCAAACTCTTTAGATGTAAACATCTTCCCTTGATCATTTGTAATAGACTGAGGTACTCTAGATCTGTAAATAATATGTTCTTGGATGAACTCAATCACATTAGCCGATGATGCTACTTTTAAAGGAATAGCTTCCACCCATTTAGTAAAATAATCTATTGCTACCAATACAAATTTATGTCCCTTGATGATGGAAATATTTGGCCAATTAGATCTATTTCCCGACCTCTAAATGGTCATGGTTTCACAATAGGATTCATAGCCGATGCTGGAGATTTCTAAATATTGCCAAAATTTTGACATTCTTGACATTCTTTATAATATTTGAAACAATCCTTCAACATGGTCGGCCAAAAATAACTTGCTCTTCGAATCACCCACTTCATCTTATGAGCAGATTGATGGGCACCATAAACTCGTTCATTAATCTCTCCCATCAAAACCTTAGCTTCTTCTTTGTTAAGACACTTAAGGAGCACATCATCAACTGTTCTATGATATAGCTGATCACCAAGAAGAACAAATTTAAGAGCTTTATACCTCAATTTCCTAGGTACTCGTCATGATAGATTTTTCAAATATTTGATAATATCTTTCCTCCAATCTCCATCAACAATAACTTCATCGGCTAAAATTTCAATAATTTGCCGATTCATAGAAGCACTTTGAGCTAGTCGATTAGCCTCTTGGTTCTGATTCCTGGGGATATGCTTCATAATAACAAAAGAAAAGAATTAAGAAGTTCTCGACATTCTTCATATCCTCAGGACGTCATCTCGGCCTTTACTTCATATAAAAGTTGAAGTAATTGATTAATTACTAATTGAGAATCACCAAAAACTTCAATACTCTCGGCCTTTACTTCATATAAAAGTTGAATACCTTTAAGAACAGCTTCATACTATGCTTGATTATTAGTAGATGTCGGTTTTATGGGAATACCACATTCAAAACTCAGCCCTTGTGGAGAAATCAACACAATACCGACACCCCCTCCTTGCTTACAAGTAGATCATAAAAGAATAAAGCCCAAGGGGTAAATTCCAACAATGTTACCTCCCCTCTTCGATGATGAGTAATGAAATCAGCTATAGCTTGACTTTTAACTGCCTTAGCCGATTCATATCTCAAATCAAATTTTGATAATGTAAGAATCCACATACCAATCCTCCCATTCAAAATAGGCATAGATAGCATATGTTTGTTCACATTAAACTTAGACACTACTGTGCACTCCGAAGACAACAAATAATGCCAATGTTTTGTACATGAAAAATACAAACATAAACATATCTTTTCAATGGGAGAATATCTAGCTTTTGGATCCATCAATCTTCTACTTAAATAGAAGATAACTCTCTCTTTTCCTTCAATTTTTTGCATTAAAGCCGATCCAATAGTATGGTCATCGGCTGCTACGTACAACTTAAAATGCTTTCCCTTGTGACGAGGGACTAAATCTGGTGGAGACTTCATATATTCCTTAATCTCTTCAAATGCCTTTTGTTGTTCGTTCCCCCAAATAAATTCTTGATCACTCTTCAATTTGAACAATGCAGAGACTGACAAAATCTTAGCTGATAAGTTTAAAGTAAACCTCCTAACAAAATTAAATTTGCTGATCAAAGATTGCAACTCAGTTTTTGAAGTTGGAGGTACTGTCTTACTAATTGCCTCAAAACTCTTCGGCCCAACTTCAATCCCTTTTTCATGTACCATGAAACCCAAGAACTGCCCTGCTAAAACTCCAAAGGCACACTTATGTGGATTCATCCTCAATCCATGCTTTCTGGCACACATAAGAATTTTCTTGAGATCTTCCAAATGTTCTTAATAACCCTTGGATTGTACAACTACATCATGTATATAAACAACAATCTTGCCGATCAACTCATGAAAAATATATTCATTGCTCTTTGATAAGTTGCACCGGCATTCTTGAGTCCAAAAGTCATAACTACCCACTCATATAAACCCAATGCACCAAGACATCTAAAAGAAGTTTTATGAATATCCTCTTCTGCCATGAATATCTGATTATATCCAGCATTACCATCCATAAAACTAATCACTTTATGTCCTACTGCTGCATCGACTAACATATCGGCAACAGCTATAGGATAACTATCCATAGGGGTAGCTTTATTTAAATCTCTAAAATCAATGCAGACTCTTACTTTACCATTTTTCTTATACATAGGAACCACACTAGAAATTCATTCAGCACATCGACACTACCGAATGAATTTTGCTTCATATAATTGAGAGATTTTTACTTTAACATTGGTCATTACCTCTGGTTTAATCCTTCTTGGAGCTTGCTTAAAGGGTCGATACCCAGGTTTAATTGGTAGCCGATGTTCAACTAACTTTCTATCAAGACCAGGAATTTCATAATACTCCCAAGCAAAACAATCTTTATATTCTTTCAACAGAGCTATTAATTCTTGTTTGTACCCAGGATCTAATTTAGCACTTACATATGTCGGCCTAGGCTTATCACCATCACCTATATTCTATTGCCTCTAACTCATCGGCCGACATGAATCCTTTGCCCATCTTGGCTTCATCTTCATCAACTAAAGAATCCAACAATTAAAACTCTGAGAGCCGATTGCTTGTATCCGCTGTTGATTATCATCAAACACTTTGATGACATCTCCTTCATAGACTTTTTCAGGAAAACACTCCATGCCTTCAAAATTCCACTCATCTATTCCAGCATAAGAAATACTAACAGAAGAATTAGCTGGAACAATTTCAACATCATCTCCAATCCATTGAATTAAACTCTGATGCATGGTGGATGGAATACAACAACTAACATGAATCCAATCTCTTCCTAAGAGCAAACTATATGTGCTTTTAGCATCAACCACAAAGAAAGTAGTAGGCAAGCTCTTACTACCAACTATCAATTCCACACATATAACACCTTTGGTTACTGAAATGTTGCCACTGAAATCCGTCAATCTCATATTAGTCGTTGGACATAAATCTTCTATCCTTTTACCGAGCTTTCTGAATATAAAATATAGCATCAGATTGACAGTTGCACCTCCATGGACTAACATCTTGGTCAATGGCTTCCCATCGATAAACCCTTTGAGATATAATGCCTTTAGATGCAAATGTTTCTCAGGTGGTTGCACTTTCTGCTTGACAAACCTATTGATCCATAGATATTTCTTCATCTGATTCTATCATCATCATTGGATCTAAATTCAGCAATCAACATAAAAATAGTAGAAATCTCAGTTGATGCCTTACCTTTGACTTTATCAATTGTTTGTTTAACTTGCCATACTTTATGTCTCTTTTGATGCAATTCATCATTTCTCAGACGTTGAACTCTCCTCTTCTAGCTTCTGGAAAGTCCACTAGGGCACCACTAATTTTCCTGCCAATCGTATTCTATATCAACTATTCTCTGTTCAGCTATTTTTGTTGTGAGCCGATCATGAACACTCTCTATTTTTACACGCCGACTTGTTCTTTCAAAATTCAATCTTTCATGTACAAGTCGGAGGTTGACCTTTTCCTCATGATACTTCCAATACTGATCACTACATTTAGGGCAATTATTGAGAGTTGGCAACTTCAGGCCTTCATTCCAGCAATGTTGGAAGAAAGGACAGTTCCAATGATACTCATTTTCTTCTTGAATTCTCCTTCTTTCATATTCCTCTTGATACCTCCAATAATCTCTTTCTTGATGCATTTGTTATGTTTCTTTCTACCTTTGCCATTTATTCAACAAAATTCTGACAGTGGGACGTCTGCGCATCTCACCACTTTTGGAGGTTTCTAGAATATCTAACTGACTAATTTGTCGATCTTGTTTCTCTTTCATCTTTTGATATTCAATAGTTGAAATTTTTCTTATAGAATCTACTACCTTAGCTTCCTTGGCTCTTTCAGAAGTAAGCACCTTGAACTTCCCCCTTGGAAAAGAAGAAGCAACCATATTTGCTAGAAAAGGGATGTCCTTCTATACCCATACCACCTTTAGCTTTCTCTAGCCCAATTTTCTCTTTGTTGATAGCTTGCTGGATAATATCTCTCAAAACTTTGCAATCATTGGTGTTATGAGTATTGGAACTATGGTATTTACAATACCTCTTCTTCTTAAGCTCCTCAGCCGAAGGGATCCTATGATTTCCTGTCAGCTTAATTTGCCCTTTCTCCAACAAATAATCAAAGATTTTGTCAGCCTTGGTGATGTCAAAGTTGAATTTCTTCTTTTCTTCTTCTGTTGACTTGTTCTTGGCCCATGGTATATATTCAGAATATTTCCACACCCAATCTATAGCGACTACTTCATCACTTTCAACTTTTTCATCACTGCTATCGACTAACTCTAGGTCAGACTCATAGCCAACATTATTTACCTTCTGAGGCCTATCAAAGCGTGCATACTTAAACTGAGTTTCCATGCTAGATAATTTTCTAGCCAAAATAGCTAAATTGGGACAATCAAACCCAATCTTCTCCTTGATAGCTGGTATTAGCCCTCGAATTGTAATGCTAACCAACTCTGTCTCTAATAGTGTCAAAGTATAGCATTGATTCATGACTTCTTTAAACCTCTACAAAAAATGAAATGCAGACTCATTGTGTCGAGGATACCAATAAGAGGTATCCCAACCGACACTCATAACGAGAGGACTTATAAGCAAATCGAGACTCTAACTCGACGCCCTGGCTTACGTACATAATCGCCAGAGCTCGATGTCGACCATGGCCTCGAACGCGGGAGCAGGGTCTTACGAACCAACGGGGGGTCGACTAGCAGCCACCGTCGAATACGGAAGTGGCTCGAGCGAATCGATAGAACTCGAACGCAAGAGCGCCATTCACCGCCAGTCACGAGTACGGGAGCCAGGGCATTTAATGTGTCTGCCCTGCTCCCACCTAACCCGACAGTCATGGGAAACGTGATAGGGAAGAAGCACCCGTCAAATCTCTACTTTTCCCAGCTTTATCCCCCAAAATGGACAAAAGTACAACTCAGTACAGTACGACAGACGTGATATCCCATCGTAGTGCCCCTCGAGGCACCCCAAAGCCGGCATTCCCACAACAAAGCCACCCGTATGTCCGACCCTCGAGCAGGTACGTCCCTTCTTAGGGAAGGATCGGGCGACGAAGTCAGCGCTCCAACAACCCTAGACGTGACTAGTGCCGCGACGTACAAGCGCGCTTACGTCCGAGCCAATCCAAGACCATACACAGGTGTTGAATCCAGAAGTGCACGCGCCATCATCACCAGAGTACACTGCAACAAGACGGCTCGAGGTCACGCCAGTACGGAAGCCTCGAGCGAGTCAACGCTCCATACCCCTATCGAGACATATACTAATACCTATATCCTGTAACCTAGGTGTCCCCTTGGAACTATAAAAGGGGACGCTAGGAAGAGATATGGGGGTACAAAGAACTCGTAGAATACAACCCTCACACACCACCACCGGCCAAGACTTAGAGCTCTTGGGTACACCAACTTGTATTCACCCCTGTACAAGCACTTAGGTCCAAGATAATACAAAATCCCCTCCCCCGCTGGACGTAGGGCCTTCTCTTGCCTGAACTAGGATAAACCATCGTGTCACTCTTGCATCACCATACGGAAGAGGGAGCATGCACACAAATTCACTCGTTGGTGTAACACCCTGGGGTCAAAACACCGACAATTGGCGCGCTAGGTAGGGGTCCTACGTGTTACCACCGATTTCCCATCTCCTTCCGGATGGCCACTCTCGTCTCCCCGATCCCGCGCTCCATGCTGATTTGGTTTGGGAGCCTCGAGTTCATGTCCACCGGCTCTGGCTATGACATGATCTTGCTCTCGATCCAAGGACCTGGAGGGGCTCGTATCATGCCCACGCGATCAAAGGCTCCGAGACGGCCTCGCCACCACGCTTCCCCGCCTAAGAGGAGGCATGGGCAGCGTCGCCACCACCCCACCGCCGCTGCACGATCACCACTTCATGTGAGGTGGGCAGCGGAGCAGGAGCCAACGGCCCCATGCGCCAAGGCCACGGGTACGACAACCCAGCATTAAGATGGCCGCGCGGCAATGTCAAGCAGTAGCATGCCTCGTTCACCCTCACCCCCGTCCGCGCTGTTACCACACGGCCTGTTTACCGCTAGGAGGACAAACCTGTTCGGCTTGGACAACGCAGCGACGTCGCTCGCTAGGACGATATGCCCAGGCACCAAGACGTACATAGAGCAACCACTGGTCCTCCCGTGCGACGCTGAGACACGGCAGCAAGCTCATCCAACGGCCGAGCAGCCAGATTTTTCACAAGTGCCTGGGCTCCGACGCCTAGGACCCGGACGGTACACCATCACCTCACGCAGGCAGCAGTTGGTAGAGGAGGGACGCGGATGCTTCTACACCGCTGAGCTAGATCCCGACTCCAAATCCGACAGCTACGATCCTGTTGACGGTCCTTAATACTCACATTTAACCGTCAACTGATCATGGAAAAGGATCCAAATGCAACCGACACCTAGACTAAGGGTTTTATCTGACAGAATTCCACGAGTTTTGGTGTTTGTCTATTTCTACAGGAGGTTATCAGGAAATATGGAGGAAAGGCCCACACGTCGGGTTTACATAAAGATATTAACGTGTGCGCCAATTTTCTATCATCTAGAAGACTCCAGAAGCCACGTTGAACGAACGGGAGGTCGACTGGGCCTAGGGGCAGGGCGCCCGCCCTCCCCCTTGGGCGCTCACCCTGCCCTGGTGACCAATCAGGGCAGGTCTCGCGGATCGTGCTCCACCGCCTTTGAGGATCAAGGAAAACCGTGCGATTAAGGTCGGTTTGATCCGACGGCCCACGTTCATTTGGAAGGGCTATATAAGCAGGCCCCCTGGCCCCTGGAGAACATACCTCTTCTACAGAATTAAAGCTAGGGTTTCAATTATTCATCCAAGTAGAGAGGATCCCTCTAGTTCATCTAGTTCTAGTTGTAGTTCATCTAGTTCTAGTTCTAGTTAGTTCTAGTTGTAATCTAGAAAATAGGGAGAGAGAAGAGGAGTGCGGAGGAGGAGCCGGATCTGTCGGATCTTCTTCAACATTATACTTTTGCAGCAACTGTTTCGTTCTTCATCGTTCTCCAAGTTCTTCAATTCATAATTCCTGAGTTATTTAATTACTTTTATTTACATTCAAGTTATTTATTGGATTCCCGCTTGCATCAAGTGCTCTAGTCTTTGAAACGCTAGAGTAGTAATTAATAGATTAGACATGGTGTTTAGTCTTGCAATTACCTGGAATTACACCCAATCCTACGGATTGTTGTGGTAGCCCTAGGGTAGTGACAGCCCTAACGGTCGACGTATTCCACCTCGTTCGGATCAATGTTTGTAGGACCGAAGTCAGAGCTGCCTAGCCCCCTTCTCATATCTTTCTGTGGTTAGTGTTACGATGTCCCGAAATAAATAATCTTTGAAGTAATTCTTGATTCATAGATCAACTAGAGAACTCTCAGGAAACTTCCTCTCTTCCCACTAATAATAATTATATAGTTATCCTTGGGCGATCTTGAATCTTAATTAGTACACTCATGTTCCCTGTGGAAAAACGTTACTCTAGAATACTCCCGGGTGAAAGCTACATCGGTATCCGTGCGCTTGCAGATTTTTCTGTTTGCGTTTAAAATACCCAACAAGCTTTCTGGCACCGTTGCCGGGGAACGGTAGTTGTGCTAGTTTCGAACCAAGTCGTCCGTGTATCCTTTTTATTTTTTACCACACTCACCTTACCATTTTCACCACACCACATGGATTTCACTCCAAACATTAATGAGCATGGAATTTATTTCATAGCCACTTCGTTTACTCCATGCTCATATGCAACATCTTCCCAATCTATTGGTCTCTCCAACATCACCACATTTGAGATCTCCAACCCCCTCTTCCTTTCTATTTATAAAAACTTTAAAAGGGCGGTTGTTGATGCATATGACTATAATAAATATTGCAGATCTCGTTGAGTTGATCTTGATTTAGGTCAGCGTTGGAGCAGAAACCACTTCGTCGACATAAATTGATGGTTTCCCAATGACAAGCTTAGTGTCCTAAAATAAGCACTGATCAGATTGTAACATGAGCTTTTAATTATTTGCAACATTACCTTGTGTATTGAGCATATAAGGATAATTGTAAAAAATTCCTTCGGGTATTCTTATCACCAACCTTTCCAGAATTGGAGCAAGAAGATCGGATGAATGACAAGCACAAGGTATGTCCAACCAATCTTGAATTTTGCAAAATTCAAGCTTGGGGGAGTACATTACATAAAAACATCCTTTGTGATGTTGCTATGTTGGTTGTCCCTGGACCTTTGAGACATGCTCACTTTGTTAAATACTAATCACACTACTTCATCTCCACTTGAGTAGATCTCTATAAATGCTCTCATGCTACCTTTATTTGCTTTAGTGTATGCTTAGGTTTGGAGTAGTTTCATTTATCTCTTAATTAAGCATGGTGCTTAGTTAAGAATGATGATCTTACTTCCAAGGGATTTTAAATTAAGCATGGTGCTTAGGTTAAAATGCCCTCCTAAATCAAATTAGACACGGTGTCTAGGTTGATTTTTGAGCCGATAGTATGCTATAGTAGATATTGGATATTTTGTTAGACTAACCCCTGCAGGAAAACTTTCAATATCGACCTGGGAAGTCCTGAGATAAACTCACATTGGAGACAAAGAGAGAGACACATGGAGTTTAACAATTTACACAAGGAATACATAGCTCATAAGAGATGATCCATGGGGGGTGCCACAAACACGATGCATAACCGCTAAGAAAGGAAAGCTTCCACAAAGTGATACTGTACCATCACTCTTCAAGTAAGGTAACATCTTAAGGTACTTGACTATCACTTTTATAAGCTTATCTTTGGTTCTGGCGTTTACATGAATAAAAGTGACAAACTTGTATGATTTACATCTCTAGATTAACAAACCCAATCGATTCAATGTGTTTAGTCCTTCCACCGTTGTGATCCCACACTCCTAATCATATGAGCTAAAATGTTGCACACGCAATCTTTGGAAGATATATATATATATAACATAAATATAGATAGATTATCTTTCTATTAGGTTGAGCGATCTGATCTGACAAATGTTTTAAATGCTACACTCATTGTAACACTCCTAGTGTTAGCTTGCATGTTAACCATGAGCATTGCATCAACATAAGCATCATCATGCTCATTCATAAGCATCTATCATGATCACATGTCATCTTATGTATACCATGTATGATTGAATTGCTTGTGTGACTTGAATTGAGTAACTATAAGGGGTAACCAATGCAAATAAATGTACATTGTCTTCCAAAATACTTCAATCATGTCTAGAATATCATTTGGAGCAAAGTCCATGTTGAAGGTTTTGGCCAAAAATGCCCCTAGGTTAGGGTTAAACCTAGAATGGCTTGTTTTGACTCATAGACCTCCTTTCAAAGATATTTTATGAAAGTAATGTTAGAGACTTTGCATGTCTGTAGCACCTGAAGCAAAGTTGTAGAGAATTTCATAAGCTACAAAAGTTATGTTGATGACTTTTTATGAAAAAGCTTAGAACATATCCAAAAATTGCTCACAAGCCAAAAATCAGGGCTGATTTCATACTTAGCCGAATTTGGCTAAGTGTTGGATCACGCAGTTTCGACCAAGGGTTGTTGGGAGCCTTGTAGTTTGAAATCCAGACCGAGTTAGACTTTGGTCTTGAAATCAAAGTTGTAGAGCTCGTGTAGCTCTGTCCAGAGGATCAAATCCCAGCCAAAACCACCGATTGAGCTGAGGGTAAAACGTTGACAAAGTTCGAGTTTCAGTCACTGTTGGCGACGACTGAATCACGCGATTCAGTTTCGTCAGAAACGTCCGCCGCCGCGTGTCCGGCCAGGTGTCGGCCGTACGCCATCGACGACCCCGCCTGTCAGCTCCCACGGCGTCTCCAAGTCGCCACGCACCGAGTGGACGCCTCAGACGCGCTTTCCACTCGCTCAGTGCCTCCCATTTCGCTCTGCCGTCGCCTCAGGAAGCTCCGCCGCGCTTCGGCGAGCTCCTCCGGCCGTTCCACCGCGTCTCCGGCCAAGCCAGCCCGTCTAGAGCTCCGCCTTGACGTCCTCTTCCTCGACGTCCACCCCATTGCCTTAGCCGAGCACCGGTGAGGTCACATTGTCATCTCCGTCGCGAGCTCCACCTCGCCGGAGTTCACAGAGATCACCGATAACGTGGCCAGACCTCTCTGGTTCACCTCTGGCCGTGATTCTTCATACTATAGCTTCGCCTTGAGCTGCTCTTGCTCGTCCGCAACCTCTACCGCGTCGCCATTGCCTGGATCCGCCGGCGTATCGCCGCGCAGCGCCGCCGCTCCGCCATTCCCGACGGCGAGCACCCTAGAGTCCAGTAGAGCGTGCGTAAAGTAGGTCAACAGAGTCGCCTTGATAAGAGGAACACGTAGTGCCCTTGGATCCGGCCGAGACCTCGTCGTCATTGAGCTTCGCCGGCGACGAGCATCTCCGCTGTCCCCGTTTCACTGACGCGTGGGTCCCGGATGTCAGCCTCTCTGTGTCACCCCCTCTGGTTCACTGTTGTGCAGAGCCAAAGCTGTTTTTGTAAAATTCATATCTAGAGTTTTAGAGATCCAAATGTGGTGCTTCCAATTTTTCTAGGTTCCAGCTCAAGCCTAGTTTTTAATAAAAATATGAAACATGCTATGTTTTTTGCAGAAATAAATAGATATAAATTAATCTTGGTTTTTCAGTGGGTAATTATATCTTGAGATCTAGTGATCTGCTGGCCATGCAAATTTAGGGAGTTGTTACTTATGTTATGAATTGGCTCTGATAAATTTTTCATGATTTTTGGAAGTATAGTTAAGAAGTTAAAAATAATTCTTGCTTAAATAGGAGTTTCTTGTGATATTTTTAGTAATTAAGTTATAACTCCTTTTGTGATGAAACTTGCTGAGTGTTGTACTTATGTGTGGACAAAGCTAGGAAAAATCTGAAATCTGTTGTTTGACACATTTTGATAGGGTTTCACATTTATGCCTTGCATGCCTTTACTAGCTTGTTATTTTTATACCTCACCATGTGTATGTGTAAATGTTCTAAAATTTTACAGTGATCTTGTGTCAGCATAGGTAGCTTGCTGTAATTTTCTTAGGATTTTTGGAACACTTTGAGTATATGTTCATTAAATCACCTTCATAATTAAATAAATGAAAAAGGTGATGATAGAAATGAATTTAGACCTTGCCATGATGTTTTCTAGTGTTTCTTAGTCATGTTCTATCTACTGGTGCAATTGGATTGTTCCCTTGATACATTCTTACTATGTGTAAAATATTATTTTAGCTATTTTTGCCTTTCCTAGAGCATTTCTGTACAGCTGATGGCAATTGATTAAGAGCTATGTGAAGATTGTGTTTTCTGGGAAACTTGTCTACAACAAACTTGTAGCTAACTTACTGATCTACTTCGTGTCCAAATTTTATGACATTTGGTTGAGTAGTTTGAAAGTTATGCATATTTCAAGTAGCTGCTACAAAGTGCTTGCTCTCTGGAATTTCCAGAGCAGCCAGCCAACTTTGTATGTTCTAGCCTATTTCGGTTGGGAATCATACTGGGATGTCTAAAAGTAAATTGTAGACAATTTGGTAAGCTTTCCAGAAAGTGCTTACTTGCTTAATTTGGTTAAGTGATACTCGAGTTATAGCTGAAACTTGTGACTGGTTGGTTTGCCTACTAAACCAGTGACTGGGTAAGAGTAGCTAGGACTTGTTTAACTTGTCTATTTAGTCTCTCTACCAGAAAAGAAGTATGCATTTACTTGTTATTCCATGACTCACTTATTCTTAGAAGTTTATGCTCATGTTATACCTTGTTTATGTCCCTTTGGCTCTTCATCATGACATCATGCATCATATGTGCATTCTCTATATTCATCTCCTTGTCATGCATACATAGGTGTACCCAAGGGAGTAACGGTGCTGGAGTTCGAGCTGCCGGAGCCGGAAGGACAGCAAGGGGAACTACCTCAAGGAGTTGAGAAGGAGGAGGACTTGCCAGAGTGCCCTGACCACCGTCCCTCTACCTACGTTGAAGGCAAGCCCCGGAGCATTATAAGCCTCCTACTATTTTGTTAATTGTGTTCAGCTATCAATTGACTATGGTTATATATATTGATGCATTAAGTGATAGGCGTTGATATGACACCCTTGCTGCATAATGACTACCTTGTCCACCGCATATCTCACCAAAGTAGGTCCAGGATCGAAGTACTACTTAGCCATGCTTAGCTCGGTAGAAGCCAGGTGATTTCCTGTCACCTGCGAGAGATAGGTGGATGATGATCACGGTTGGCTATATTTGCTATCGTGGAAATAACCATGTGCTAATAATGAACTTGAGACCGGGCGGGATGACGATAGTGCAGCAACAAGGCATGGAGGTCTTGGGTGTGAATCTATCCCCGTCTGTGTCGTTTAAGGACCGAATCGCTGTACGTCCCCGTGTCATGTTGAACGCATGCCTATCACTTAGTTGGCTGGATAAGTCGTTCCGACCGCGAAGCCTACGAGTGCATCTCCAGCGGGATACCCCGTTCGGTTCAAGTGCACACCCCGGTTGGTAGCAAGGATGTGCGGGGAGTGAATGGCGTAAGACCGAGGTGTCAGGTTAGAGTCCTGACCCTGGCAGATTGGCGGTCCCTGGGGTGCGGCGCCGTACGGACCCGCAAATTGGTCCGGAGTTGTGCTAAAGGTGATCTGAGCTGCCGTCATGAAGTATGCTTGGGTGAGTGTTAGGAATACTCCTCCAGCTGGATAGGAATCGATTCGAATCGCCGTCTCTCCCGGATAGTGAGAACTTGACTTGGGCAGCGGCAACGTAGAGCTCACTAAGCAAACATAATGGTTATGATGAGAATGTTGATAGCAAACTGATAATCCTGATATGGTTATTATTGAAATGATTAATTACTCTAGTGTATGCTTAGAACAGGTGCTAATCTAGTGGATAGCTGCTAAGTAATGAACTTGCTGCTGAAATATGAATAAATGAATTACTTACCACCAAGGCTTTTATGCAAAAAGTGAGTCAAACCAGTCCACAAAGATCAGCCTTGCATACTCTTTGGTGTCACTTTATTTCTGGTTTATGACGGGTAAGCCTAGCTGAGTACATTCTCATACTCAGGGTTTTATTTACCCTTGTTGCAGATGATGTCGTTTATCACGGCTATTGCGCTAACTGTCATCACCCAGCTGCGGATGATGAGTAGATCATGGACGTGATCACCTCCTTTAACTTCAGTTGTGCTTTTGTTGGGACTTGACCTTGGAACTGGCATGTATTATAAACTGAGTTGGTGTTGCTTCAAAACTACTTTGTTTCCGCTACCGCTATGGTTTGTAATAACCTCCTTTAAACTCTGATGTGATGTAAAACTATGTTCTGCGATGGATGTTGTAATCTGTGATGGTGATGCTTGATCATGTACGATCTTGGTTGTATGTTGGTTGAATCGAGGTCTTTTGAGATTTCGTCGGACTACCGGGTTTATATGGGTTCAAGTCCATTGGCTTGACTGCCTCTGTGGTCGCTAATTCACTTGAATTCTTATAAATTGGACGGTTCTGTTACACTCATGATCTTATTATCTATCAACTTTGTCTTGCTCACTATGCTTAAGGTTAGAGAAGAACAAATACACTTTTGTTTCTGTTGGTGTTTTCCACCAACAGGGCCCATGCACTTGATCTCTGCCTTGTCTTTATAAGTAGGTACACTTCGAGCAAAATATGAAGGAGTTTTACAACTCCCAGACTCCACCAAGTGAAGAATCGGGATCTACGAGCACAAACACACTGGAGATACTGGACACTTAGGCAATCACTGCCCTGAGATGCTTGAGGACGTAAACTACATCAACAACAACTACTACTACAACCGTCCTCAACAAAATAAAGGTTGGAAACAACAGAGGCCTAACTACTCAGGTAATTATCAAGGTAATAATTCATACAATAATAATAATAATAATAATAATAATAATAATAATTTTCTACCTCTGAGAGACTTAGTGTCTAATCAAGGAAAGCTAATGGATAACCTATCTAAGAAATTGGCATCTAATGATAAAATGTTAGAAAATATAAATAATAGAATGGATAACTTCTCTACTGCCATCAAGAATCAAATTAGCTTTAATAAAATGATTGAATCTCAGTTATATCAAATAGCTGCTGCTGTTCCTGCTACTAACCCCGGTATACCATCACAACCGGAAGGATTAGAATCTGCAAATCTTGTAGACATGTTTGATGCAGGTAACTACTGGAGTAACCCCATTGTGGAAGTAATTACTGACCTTCTGCCGGTCAAGAGAGGCGATCCAGGACGCCCCGTCATTCCGATCTCCATCGGCATGGTGGACTTCCCAGAAGCACTCTGCAACTTTGGCTCCAGCGTCAACATTATGCCCAGGGTACTCTATGAAAAATTCTTTACACATCCTTTACTAGAAATGTCACACCCCAAAATTCCTACTTTGGGATGTGACTTAGAAAACACTAAAAACAAAACCAAATACTTTATTATTTTATAAAATGTTCAAACTTTAGTTATGT
Source organism: Sorghum bicolor (assembly GCF_000003195.3). Lineage (NCBI taxonomy): Eukaryota > Viridiplantae > Streptophyta > Magnoliopsida > Poales > Poaceae > Sorghum > Sorghum bicolor. The sequence goes on from NC_012879.2 coordinate 35,501,259, forward strand.
TGTCGATATTTTAGATGGTGAAAAATGTGGGTTTCTAAATTTTTTTTGCAAATCAACTTAGTGATTTGTTGCATTCATGCCGTTGCATAGTGTTTAAATGATTTTATTTGTTTTCAAATATGCTTAGCGTTTAACCTCAATCTCATCTTTCCAAATATCATCTTCAATCTCTAAAACTCTTATCAAGTACTTCGCCGAGAATCCTACTAAAACCCTAGCCTAACTCTCTCCCTCTGTTACTTTGCTCTTCCTTTTCGGGCTTCTACTTATTTTTTTATCAAGTCTTCCCAACCCCCTATATCTACGTTATATGACCAATCGTTGTCTCTCTTCTCTTTCACACAATTCTATCATTACTTTGATCATGTCAAAGCAATCACTTGTAAATGTTAGGACAACCGTCACAATCAATCCTAGCCAATCAACATATCAACTTTCTCCTTTCTGGACCAAATTCTAAGGGTTGAACTTATTCCAAAATTATGTCGACTTTCGCTCATAATCCTTATCATTGCCTATATGGAGCCAAAACATAATCTAACTCTTATATGTCTCCTTTCACCAACGATCCGATTCAAGTGAGCAGCCCAATTCTTCATCTCACTAATGGTCTCCATCCTTTTCTCTTTATCACCATCAATAATAGCCAACATGCACCTCTTTGCCAATGGGCTTAGTGCTCCCTCTTCCTCTCGTCTTGTGGCAAGACTAACTCAGCCAACACTCTTCTCTCCTCCCACCCCTTGGCCCAGCTCTCTTTTTTCTCCTGTGAAAACATGAGCTGCATCTTCTCTGATAATGCATGGAATCAACACCATAAATCACTTTTAGTGTTCCTCTATTGAATTGTGCAATTAAAAGATCAGTAGCAGCAGCATATGTCCCTATGGCGCATCCTCCTCCTCTCACGTAAAAATAGTAGTATCTAATGCAGTCTCATCAAGTGCTCTATTGCTATTCAATTGGAAGCATGCAGAAAACAACTAGAACATTCTCTCCTCCCTCCCCCTCACATGAAAACATCACTCCTTCCTCAATGCCGATCTTCACCTGGCCTCATGCAAATAAGAGCAGCAGCACTTAATCCCTGACCACCTCCTTTGCATGCCCATCCTATATCTCTCCATCAATCACACATTACTGCTTTGATGGCTGATGAAACAACATGTAGCTTCCTCCTCTTCCTTCTCTTTCTGCATGCACACATGCAACATAGATGCACCTATATCTTCTCTTCTCCCTCCCTCCATCACGCACAACAGATGGAAACACATCTACGATCCCTTTTGGTCGCCATCTCTCCAACCACATGCAGCACTAATACAATTCCTCCTTAAACTCACCATAGGCCAGTCACATATGCATTATTGCCTTGATGGAAAATCTCTCAGTCCTTCACGCCTCCTCCTATCTCTCTCATCCAAAATAACAGCAGCCCATAATTCACCCTCAATTCCCTTTACAGGCCCCTTTTATTCCCCTTTACCACTCTCTAACTACAGGATGAAAGGCTCATGAAAACAACCATGCATCCTCCCCTCTCCCTCTGCAGAACAGATGCACCTCCTCTCTCCCTCTCTCTCTGTCTCTCACTCCCTTCATGTTCTGCACACACACAACAGAAGGACACCCCCATGTCCTCTCTTTCCTCCACCATGGGCGACCCCTGTTCTTCCCTCTAACTCCCTATCCTTCCTCTCCATCAAAACAGAAAGGAAACATGGCTGCAATTCCGTTTTGCCGCTTCCCTCATCATCACAGAGACCGAGCAAACCATCAGGGAAGGAAGCTGTCACCGATTCTTGCTACTGTAAGGTCGTTCTCCCTCCCTCCATCTCTCTGTGTGGCCTACCCTTCAGCCCTCACCCATCTCTCGATCTCTCTCTCTCGCAATACAGGAATGCAACAATTGAAAGATCGCAGCTCGGTTGTCGATATCCCGCTGCAGTACACAACATGTCACCGGCAAACCCCATGGTTGCTTCTTCCCCATCTTCCATGGACGTCCCACCTCTTCCCCAACATCCCTCTCCATCATCACCATCAAATTGGAGTGTCCTCGCTGCGACAAATCCGTTTTGCTGCTGCATGCCTCTCACCGTATCAGAATCCTAGAATCCTTTGCATGATGCTGCGGTAAGTGTCATGGCCTTCTCTATTCTTCACTAAACTCATGTTCATAATAATGTCCCCTTTCTGTTTTGACCTCTCAAGGAAAATCATGGTGCCACAGCGCTTCATGCAGATCACCACAATGTGTGTTGCCATCTTCCCGAACCTACAATAGCACCTCACTAATCATCTTTACCGCTGTTTCTGTCAGAACATGGTGAGGCCACCCCTCTGATGTTGCTGCTCTTGCACGTCTCATTCATCTCTTTGATCTCGCTTGTGGTGTAGATCATCACTGAAATGGAAATTGGGTGCTGCTCCATTGATCGTAGGCCCTGTCGTCACATGTCCACGCAGGCTACCTGTCATCGTCCTCCTCTGTATACAGCACATGGTGATGTCCATGGTGAGACTACACCCTCTCCCCTATTGTTTTCTATCCTAGCCATGATCCAGCTCATCATTCACAACTCTTTCACATATCACAGATCATCTCTGAAAAGAATCACCACCGTCCAGCAATACTACCACTGATGGCAACAACATTCCCATTGGTCCTTTGAGATATATGTTAAATCCTTGGATTAACATGTCCTTCATATACTTGCACGTGCTTCTGAAAAATTTGGTGAGTATAGGATCCAAAATGAAAGAGATATAATCTTTTTCGTGCCCGCTGTCTCGGTTGTTCAACAGCACTGCATCTCAGTGGTAGTGTTATTCCCCATTAACCGTTTATCACATAGTCAAACCCTTTTACCACAGAGTAGATATCATTCCTGAGCACACCTCTGTAAGACGGTTTTGTCATAGTAGTTGAGACACCAAATATATCATCATCTTTGTGAACGCTATCCCTGCAGTCCTGGCAGCTAGGCTGATCTGAATTTTATTGGCGTTCCCCATTAATCTAAAAGCCCAATCCTCAAACCCTTTGACCATCTTGTGCCCCTTAACCTTGCATACAATTCTGCAATTTGGTATGTCCATGAGTGCCACGGTGGCCGAGATATAAATGCCACTGTCACTGCCACTCTTGCAGTCCATCTATCGGCATCACATCTGTTTTATGATCATGTTTTCCGAACCAACTATTACACAAAAGGACATGACCTCTTCCCAAAACATACCTCATAGAGTACCCAGCATCCCCACAAAATGGATCACCTTTTGGTTTGGTGATAACCATACAACCGCTGATCATACCTCCCACAATCTGCCGACGTCCACGTTATGGATTGACCGGTGTTTTATCGTGTTCCCCGCTAAACCCCTATATGAATCACCAAGTCCACTTAAATGATGGTGTGTATATCAGGTGCACATATTTTCACCAAGTGTACTTACTATACCTTTGGTGCAGCTCCATATTTTGGTGGGAATATTCCAGAAGCACTTCATGTTGATCTAGCATCCACCGATTTGCACACATTTGTCACGATGTGTTTCCATTTAATCACCGAACATATCCGAAAGCGCTCTCTCATCCATGTTAGAACAATCACTCCCTCTTATGCAATCTAATGCTTGTACCATCTTATATTCACTTCACTATGTTCTATACAACTCATTATACACAACTCCATAGTCATCAATAATTCATCTATAAATCCTTGTGATCTATAAATCTTTCCAAGCTAGCACTAAATCGATCATGTTTATTCCATTCGTATCATTTACCGAACCTCTAACTTCAACCTTCAATCCTTCATACCCTTTTATAGTAGTTTCACTTAGTTGTTTTTGCGCTCAACGATTGTAGTTACAAGCAACTTGTTTTAAAACCTTTCTATCTTGTTTTACAATGAATGATGTATTGTTTCTAGGTTCGTCTATGATGCTTGTACCGATTGTTTGCTGACGTTAGAAGGAGCTTTGCAAGGATGATCCAGGAGAGAAGTTTGAAGGTTTGGATAGCAAGATTCTGAAAGGCAAGTGTAACATGAGTTCCCTTGTTACCTAATAACTATTTAATCACCTCTTCGTGTGCATGTGTCCAATATGATAAAACCCTAAGGACTTTACCTAGAACTATTGTATCTCCTATCCTTGTTTACCCTGGGGTTATGCATATGGGTAGTTTGGTTAGTTTGCAATCACCAAACTGTATAATATTAATACTGATTAATGATTATGGAATAAATATTACAATGATGCTTTCTAGCAACTTGGATATCATGGGGCTAGAGCATTTGGCCTTTTTGGGTGCTCTAGTCTGCCCTCCGTAAGGACTGAATCTTAAAGCGGCAACCCAGGACTTACAGTACAACCATGAGAATCATATGGCTCTGATCTTAATCAAGTATCTAGTACGTCTCTAGCTTGTTAGTGGTTACCAAAAGGCGCAAGAGGGGGGTGCCTCGTAGTGTATAGTTTTGCTCCTACCTTGGTGTGTACAGTGCCGCGACCACATGTGCCTCTTGGAGGAGGTCTCTATGCACACTTGCCGCTGAAACCTCGCGGCCACTAACTAGTTAGGGTGTCTAGTGAAAGGTTATGTAGTGATCCCTGCCGACTTACATTGGAAGTGAGTCAAGAGGTTAGCCCCCTCGGGCAAAGGGCAATCACGACTCATGGGTAAAGATATACATACTCTGCAAAGTTATAAAAACTGATATATCAGCCATGCTCTCAATCAAGAGCGGCCTGGATCCTTTTCGAGATAGATGGTTCTATTGATGGTTTGGGTGATGATTAATTTTGATGATAATTAGACTTATCACCTTGGGAGCTTAAGCATAACCTAGCAACATAGGTCTAAAAAATAAAATATGACCAACAAAAAATGCTTATCGCAGTCAAACCAAGTCAAGCCTTTTGAGTCTTGCATCCCCTCATGTTATACTTGTTGAGTATGGTGCGCTCACACTTGCTTTACATTCAACAATCAAAAATCCTGGATGGGTACTAGATGGTGAATCAAAGGAGGAGTTCCCTAAGACATTCCAGGAGTACTAGGCGAGTGTGCCCCCAGTCAACCATCCCTGTGGAGTATGGACCCCCAAAGAGAAGATATAGAATAGTTTCTGCCATGCTTTGTAATAGATGTAAGCCTTGTTGTAACTATATTCCGATATGTAATAAAACATTGTTCTTGATATTCTCCATATTTGTCGCTATATGTGTCGTGTGGACATCCTGGGCACACATATAGTTAGCACTTGGTATTCTTTGGAAAACTAGGTGCGACAAGAAACAACCATGTGTTTGCAGCTTGCAGATCGGACACTAAGTTTCCCAAAGGGAATATTGAAGAACCTCTGCATCCGAGTTGGTACCTTGTATGCCCCAGCAGACTTCGTGGTGATAGAGACTGGTACTGATGAGAGGGCACCCATCATCCTAGGGAGGCCATTCCTGAACACCTCGGGAGCTATCATCTACGCTAGTGCTGCCAAGATCAGTTTCTACATCAAGGGGAGGAAGGAGACATTTTCCTTCACGAACAAGACTACACAAATCTCAGAGCAATCCCGACATGAACCAAGGAAGAGGACCAACAGGAGGAACAGGAACAAGCAAATGTGGACCGAGTTAGCTAAGATGGTCACTGCAGTTCAAGGAGGTCAAGATCGTCGACTTAAGTCACCGTTCTTGACCAAAAAGGACGACCCAGGTATGCCAAGCATCCAGTGCTCCATTAATGGATACAACTTCCAGAAGACGCTTTGCGACACCGGGTCAGGCGTCAACATAATGGCCGCAGTCACCTATCAGCTCCTGTTCAGAACCATGCCCCTAAAACCGACATACATTCAGCTCCAGATGGCAGATCAGACATTCTGAAAGGTTGAAGGTATAGTAACTGATGTCCCTGTCAAAATAGACGATCATTTTGTCCATATAGATTTTTAGGTTATTGACATGGGAGAAGACGAGTACGATCCACCCATCATCCTTGCGAGACCGTTCCTTAGCACCGTTAAAGCAATCATCTACATTGGAACCGAAGAAGTCCACATGCATTTCCCCTCTGAGAAGGTACACCGCTATTTTACTAACCCTAACTATATAGTTGAAGACTCTAAGCAGGTCAGGACAAGAAGAAGACGACGCACCCCAACCAGAGGAGGCAAATCATCAAGGACGGATGGGCAGACTACGAAGGAGAAGTGGTGTGGAGAGAGAAGGTAGTTATACACGAAGAGGAGGCGCCGCCGGAACCACCGACTACGCCATCCAGCGAATCCTAGGACTACTGAGAAAATGGAGAGTCCCGTTCGGAGGACTTAAAAACACCGAACGCCTTGCTAAGAGGTAAACTTGGTAGTTATCATTTTCTTTTTAATTATTTAAAATAGTTTGCTTAGTTAAATAGGTTCATATCATCTTAAAAAGAAAATAAAAATGTTAAAATAGTAATCCCCATGTGAGTATGCTCATGGCATAAAATCCATAAGTACATTGTGGCATAAAAATAAAATAAATATATTCCTGTCCTATAAAAATGAAAATATAAAAATAAATTTATGATCCTACCAAAGAGGGTAATATTTATTAGAGGAAGCTCAACATGATTACGGCTAAGAGATTTTATGCTAACACTTAACCAGTTCCACAAAGTTTTGTTGTCTATTTGAGCTCCACAGAATTCAAGGATCGAAGAAGACTAGCACAAGAAGAACATCCTAATCGCTGTCAGGGTGCTGCCGACATTCAAATACACATCCGCCACCTGCTAGCTACATCAGAAGAAATTACGTCAAAATCCAGCTTGGAGGGAGAGCACCCCCATTTATCCAACTAAGTGTTGTACTCACGTTTATACTTTACACAAATAATAAAAAGATGCATAATCATAAAAACCCAAATAAAAATTTGTGCTTATATATATATATTTGCTTAGTTTTCTAAATAAATAAATAAAAAAAGTTTGCTATGAACCCTCATGACAAGCTCTCACATGGAAATGATGAATAGTTGCTCTGCCATAACTAGTTCTTAAAATTGAAATCTCTCCCAAGTTTAGGCATGACTGTTACTAACTAAGAATTGCTCTAAACCTAAACTTGTGGGAAGAGTACTTGATCTAAAGTCTAAGTCGTTAACGGATACGATATGGCAAGGTTGAGCTGCTGTTTATATGTTCCTAGAGATGCTAGAATTCTAGAGAATTTTATCTTTGAAAAATCTTTAAAATGTTGCATGATGAGTTCCTGTAAGATGAGAGTTTAAAATCCTACCACAGCCATATATACATGCTTATTAGACTATGAACCATACATTTACTTTTTACTGCTTATGAGCATTGAGTGTGGTCAAGTTGTGTAGAACCTTAGGAGCTTGTCATGCGGTTAAAATCAAGATTCACTTGCACGTTCACTCATACATGCTGCATCTACTCCAGAAGTACGCATCCACATACATCCACTCATTTCCATATCCAGATTCACCCAAATTTATTCTACTCCTATCTAGGAGAGAATAGCCAAAAACATTATCCTATCCCTGTTATTCCCCGTGAAATAAATGCTCGAGATATTTTGGTTACTACCACTTGCTACAATATTCTCAGAGGGTGAGTGCTATAAAAAAAAGTGAATACGAGGAAATAAAAAGGGGCATGTGCCCGAAACCTCAAAAAAAAGAAAAAAGAAAAAGTGAGACGAGAGGTAAAAATGGACAAGTGTCCGATAGTAGAATTAGGGGGACAAGATACCCACCTGAGAGAAAAGAAAAATAAAATATAGAGCTTCTCATTCCCCTCAAAAGCCTCAAGTGCAAGGAAGGTATGTACCCCCTCAAAAGAGCAAAAGTAGAATTAGACTTTCACCATTATTTTCACCATTATCACCATTCATTCGCCACACATGCACATCTTGATTTGACTTATTGACTTATTCTTCTAGATCCTTGGTTTGACTATGCAATAAATGTCTTGTAAGTATGTATTAGCTGTCTCCCACCTATGCGCTCCAGATATCAAAACATTATTAGAGTATGGTGAGAGAGAAGGCAATTCCACTATGCCTCATACCAAAAATACCACATACTTTGAGAGAAGGCATACACCATTACAGCCTTGGTAAGGATCCAGAAATACAACAAAAGAGAGACTAGAGAGAGTTATACAAGGAATCTCTGAGTATTATTTGAAAATCTACAAAAACTCTAGAGCTATAGTTAATCGAAGAACAAGAGACATGGCGCTTGACTAGACCGTTCTATCTTTTAACTGCTCAAGACATAAGTGACGGTTGCAAGCCCCATGGTGGAAGGAAAAATGAGTAAGTTTAAATCTTAACAGTTTACCCTAACATAGAGATGAGATCTTGTTTGAACGCATGTGCACCTTTAAGGCATGAAACCACTGCAGAAACTCTTGAGTCTATCCTTGCTCAGGGACGAGCAAAGGTTAAGCTTGGGAGAGCTTGTTGACGGTCCTGAATGCTCACATTTAATCGTCAACTAATCATGGAAAAGGATTTAAATGCAACCGACACCTAGACTTAGGGTTTTATCTGATAGAATTCCACAAGTTTTGGTGTTTGTCTATTTCTGCAGGAGGTTATCAGAAAATATGGAGGAAAGGCCCACACGTCGGGTTTACATAGAGATATTAACGTGTACGCAAATTTTCTATCATCTAGAGGACTCGAGAAGCTACGAGAATGAACGGGAGACCGAGCGGGCCCGGGGGTAGGGCGCCCGCCCTCCCCCCTTGGGCGCCCGCCCTGCCCTGGTGACCAATCAGGGCAGGTCTCGCGGATCGTGCTCCACCGCCTTTGAGGATCAAGGAAAACCGTGTGATTAAGGTGGGTTTGATCCGACGGCCCACGTTCATTTGGAAGGGCTATATAAGCAGCCCCCCTAGCCCCTGGAGAACATACCTCTTCTACAGAATCAAAGCTAGGGTTTCAATTATTCATCCAAGTAGAGAGGATCCCTCTAGTTCATATAGTTCTAGTTCTAGTTCTAGTTCATCTAGTTCTAGTTCTAGTTAGTTCTAGTTGTAATCTAGAAAATAGGGAGAGAGAACAGGAGAGCGGAGGAGGAGCCGGATCTGTCAGATCTTCCTCAACATTATACTTTTGCAGCAACTAGTTCGTTCTTCATCGTTCTCCAAGTTCTTTAATTCATAATTCCTGAGTGCTTTAATTACTTTTATTTACATTCAAGTTATTTATTGGATTCCAGCTTGCATCAAGTGCTCTAGTCTTTGAAATGCTAGAGTAGTAATTAATAGATTAGACGTGGTTTTTAGTCTTGCAATTACCTGGAATTACACCCAATCCTGTGGATTGTTGTGGTAGCCCTAGGGTAGTGACAGCCCTAACGGTCGACGTATTCCACCTCGTTCGGATCGGTGTTTGTAGGACCGAAGTCAGAGCATCCTAGCCCCCTTCTCATCTCTTTCTGAGGTTAGTGATCTGATGTCCTGAAATAAATATTCTTTGAAGTAATTCTTGATTTTTAGATAAACTAGAGAACTCTCAGGAAACTTCCTCTCTTCCCACCAATAATAATTATATAGTTATCCTTGGGTGATCTTGAATCTTAATTAGTACACTCACGTTCCCTATGGAAAATGAATACTCTGGAATACTCCTAGGTGAAAGCTACATCGGTATCCGTGCGCTTACGGATTTTTCTGTTTGCGTTTAAAATACCCAACAAGCTTTCTGGCGCCGTTGCCGGGGAACGGTAGATGGCTACGACCTTGGCCCTGATCTAATAGCCATGATTCAGGAGCAACCCTTCTCTGGGAAAGTAGATGAAGATCCATACACCCACCTTAGAGAATTCGAGCAGTTGTGCTCTTGTCGATCTATTTCCGGCATGACACAAGAAACCCTTAAATGGAAATTATTTCTGTTCTCCCTTTTGGGAAGAGCAAAAAAGTGGTATACTCATTCTGTAGGAGGCATTAATGGAAATTGGGATGAACTTCGGGACAACTTTTGTCTGGATTTCTTCCCACTTTTTCGAATCGCTGACCTTAGAATCGAAATTCTTACATTCAATCAAAGAGAGAAGGAAACTTTAGGATCAGCTTGGGCTAGGTTCACAAGCCTTAGCAATTCCAGTCTAAACCTTTCCCTACCTGCCCATGTATTGTACTACCACTTTTCTCATGGTCTAAACAAGGAAGGTGCTCTTCACCTCGACATTGCTTCAGGAGGCTCATTCACACACAAACTCACTGATGAGGGGAGAGCTATCTTAGAGAGAATTCTTGAAAATACCCCTTACACAGGCATTTATGATGAGTTCCCTGAAGAAGAAAAAGAAGTCGAGCCTGATCCTAAACCAAAAGATGAGGAACTTGCAACCGAGTTAGAAATTCCACCTAACCCATCTATTAATTTGGTTGTAGAGAAACCTCCTGATAAGGGAATGCAAAACTAACTAAGGGATGATGAACCACCACCTTTAGAGCATCCCTTTGAATTCGAGGAAGATCTTTTTGAAGATTATGGAAACACCTCGAATTTTCCTATCCAAACACGATCTCTAGCAAGGACCACTCAATCCATTCTAAGAGTAGAATCTGTTGACATAGAACACATCAAAAGCCTTTCGGCTATTCTAAGTTATGAATGGCTAACAGAAGCAGAGCTGTCTCCTGAGGTAGCTCGCATCATCACTCCTTCAACCATTCTTCTGTGCCAATTTAGAGGGTCCGCTAGGAAGGTCCACTACAATCCATATGTTGGGATAAATGTTATTTCCAAGGAGTTAGCTGACACTCTTTATCCCAACGAGTCTATAACCCCATCTCAGAAACTTTTACAAAGTCCATCTAGATTAATTCTAGAAAGCCATGGGGTATTAAGGGTAGTTCCTGTTAGAATCAAGGACTCTGGAATATGTCTAGATTTTCACATTTTTGACATACTGGAGATTCCTCTCTTGATTGGCAGACCAATCATGAAACTTCTACAAGAACAACCACAACGAGGTCATTTAGACTTCAAGGTTGGAAATTCCACTATTGTTGTTCCTCTTGCTAGATCAATTAACACGAAAGTGGAACCCAAACTTGAACCAGATCCTATTGAGGAGATCTTAATGCTGACTCAAGAGGAGATGGCCCAACCATTCTTTAATCATGAACACTTTAATCATGAACACATACCGATTATGAAACACAACAACTTGTCACTGTTCTTGAAAGGCATAGATCAGCATTTGGCTACTCTCTCGAAGATGTCACGGGCATTAGTCCCATTCTCTGCACTCATCGTATCCCTAATGATCCCAATTTTACACCTTCAAGGGAACCACAACGCAGACTTAACAATGCTATGAGAGAGGTTGTTAAGAAAGAGGTCCTCAAACTCTATCATGCTGGGATTATTTATTCTGTGCCACATAGTGAGTGGGTTAGCCCTGTCCAAGTAGTGAGAAAAGAAAGGAGGAATGACGGTCGTTAGGCATGAGAAGACTAAACTCATCCCTCAACGAATTGTCACTGGGTGGCGTATGTGTATTGACTATCGAAAACTCAACAAGGCTACAATGAAAGATCACTTTCCTTACCCTTCATTGATGAAATGTTGGAACGGCTTGCAAACCACTCTTTCTTTTGTTTCCTTGATGGTTATTCTGGATATCACCAAATCCCAATCCTCCCAGATGACCAAGAAAATATTACCTTTACATGCCCATATGGAACATGCATACCGACGAATGTCGTTTGGATTGTGCAATGCTCTAGCTTCTTTCCAACGGTGCATGATGTCTATTTCCTAGGACATGATTGAGAAGATCATGGAGGTTTTCATGGATGATTTTACCGTCTATGGTAAAACCTTCGATCATTGTTTGGAGAATTTAGATAGAGTATTGCAGCGATGTGAAGAAAAGCACTTAATCCTGAACTGGGAGAAATGCCATTTTATGGTTCAGGAAGGAATAGTGCTAGGACATAAAGTGTCCGAACGTGGTATAGAGGTGGACAAAGCAAAGATTGAAGTTATTGAAAAACTTCCACCTCCCACGAATGTGAAAGGAATCCATAGCTTTTTGGGACATGCAGGGTTCTATAGACGCTTTATCAAGAACTTCTCTCAAATTGCTAGACCCCTAACTAGTCTCCTAGCTAAGGATGCACCTTTCATCTTTAGTGATGAGTGTCATGAATCTTTTCAAACACTTAAGAAAGCACTCATCTCAGCCCCGATTATCCAACCACCTGATTGGAATCTTCCTTTTGAGATCATGTGTGATGCTAGCGATTTTGTGGTTGGTGCTGTTCTAGGACAAACCAAGGATACAAAGCATTATGCCATATCCTACGCTAGCAAAACCTTGTCTGGACCACAGCACAATTACACTACAACTGAAAAAGAGCTTTTGGCTGTTGTCTTTGCTATAGACAAGTTTAGATCTTACTTAGTGGGGGCAAAGATAATCATCTATTCAGACCATGCTGCTCTCAAGTACCTCCTCACTAACAAAGATGCTAAGCTTTGTCTAATTCGATGGATTCTTCTACTCCAAGACTTTGACATAGAAATCTGAGATAGGAAAGGAGTTAAGAATTCTGTAGCCGACCACTTGTCTAGTCTTCAATATAAGGAAACACATGATGAGCTTCCCATAAATGACTACCTAAGGGATGACACCCTACTTAAGATACCACATGCAGATCCATGGTACGCAGACATCGTAAACTTTATAGTAAAACGCTATGTCCCACCTGGTACAAACAAAAGGAAGTTGCTTCACGATAGTCGTATCCACCTTTGGGATGAGCCATATCTTTTCTGAGTCTGTGCTGATGGACTCTTGAGAAGGTGTGTTCCTATGGCTGAGGCTACTCAAATTAAGGAAAGATGCCATGCCTCGCCATATGGAGGACACTATGGAGCATTCAGGACACATGCTAAAATTTGGCAAAGTGGCTTTTTCTAGCCAACGATGTATGAAGATACAAAGGACTTTGTCAGGCGATGCCACCGATGTCAAAAACATGGGAATATCAACTCACGAAATGAAATGCCTCTCACAAATAATCTTCAAGTAGAACTTTTTGATGTATGGGGCATTGATTTCATGGGGCCATTCCCTATGTCTGGGAATTGCGAGTATATCTTAGTAGCTGTGGACTACGTGTCCAAATGGGTAGAAGCCCTACCTTGTCGATCAGCTGATTCAAAACATGCCAAGAGAATGTTCCATGAAGTAATCTTTCCTCGCTTTGGTATACCCCGAATAGTTATAAGCGATGGAGGTTCCCACTTCATCGACAAAATCTTTCGGAAGTACCTAGCCGATCATGGAGTTCGGCACAACGTCACAACACCGTACCATCCTCAGACTAGCGGTCAAGCCGAAACATCTAATAAACAAATCAAAATATTTTACAAAAGACCGTAGATGAGATGGGTAAGGGGTGGAAGGACAAACTTCCTGATGCACTTTGGGCATATAGAACTGCATTCAAAACACCCATAGGCATGTCACCTTATCAACTTGTATATGGAAAAACTTGTCATTTGCCTGTGGAAGTAGAGTTTAAGGCTCATTGGGCACTCAAGAAATGGAACATGGATCTCCACCTCGCTAGCAAGAATCGTCTGATGCAACTATCTGAGCTAGAAGAATGGAGAGAGAAAGCCTACCACAATTCAAGGATCTATAAAGAGAGAACAAAACGATGGCATGATAAGATAATCAAGCATAAGGAGTTTAAGCCTAGAGATAAGGTTCTACTATTCCATTCAAGAGTTAAGCTCTTTGTGCATGGTAAGCTACGAAGTAAGTGGGATGGACCATACAAGGTTATTGACACTTCAACTCATGGAGCCATTACCATCCAAGATGACAAAGGTAACACTTTTATGGTAAATGGTCAACGCTTGAAAATCTATCTCGAGCCACAAAACAACCTGGTAGAGGAACTTGATATGATTGAGTTCATAGAATTCTCATATTAAGCTCTCATAAGCTCTAGACAATTACCTAACCCTTAACATGCTCCACAAGTTTTGTTGTCTATTCGGGTTGTGTAGGATTTTGAGACTTAAGAAAAGTGAGACCGAACATGCAGGCCACAAGAGTGAACGACTATGTCAACATCCAGCTTGGGGGAGGCATCCCCACGTGTATCTTGATAAGTATTACTTTTCTTTCTTGGTTTTATTTACTAGTATTTGGAAATAAATAAATAAATAAATAAAAATGCATAACCATGAAACCAAACAAAGTATTTCTTTTGAGTAACATACAATAGTTTTGTGTAATCCTAAGTTTTAAATAAAATAAAAAGAAAGTTTGATCCAAGTCTAGGTTTGACAAACATGATATGAGAAGGTCTGAGCTACTATTTAACTTGTTCCAAGTTTTGCTAGAGTTCTGGAGATTTTATCTTTTGAAAATCTAAAAAAAATTGAGATCCTGTTTGACATAATACCTAGAGTCTTATAAGATATAAATATTAAAACTGTGGGCACTTGCTTTGTTCAAGCCATTGTTAATTCTTGTAGTTTTGGTTGAGAGAATTATCATGCTCCCAAGATCAAGATCTTTTTGTTTTAAAAATATAAAAGTTTCACTTTTCTGAAGTATTATTGCGTTAGAGGCATGGGACTATTCAAAAATTTGATTCGAAAAAAAGAGAAGTGAGACGAGAGGTAAAAATGGACAAGTGTCCGAAGTAGAATTAGTGGTACAAAGATACCCACCTGAGTGGAAAAAATGGACATGTGTCCGACAGTAGAATTAGGGGTACTTGCTGCCCACTTGAAAAAGAGAAAGAGAGAAAAAGAAAAGAAAAATGATAGCCCATGGTCCCTCTAATAAGCAATATGCCAGTAAGAGATGACAAACTTTTCAAAAAGGTCAAAGGTCTTGATCTAGGAGTCTAACATTCCTCAACCTTGCTCCGAGCATTGACATAGCAAAATGCAAAGTAAGTATGCTAAAACTTTTAAAGCTCTACTTATATATCTTTCAAGAAGAAGGCAAATGCCTCAGTTTTATTTTGGAAACTTACAAAAAACTCCAGAACAAAAGTTAGATAGAAGAACTTGAGACATAGTGCTTGACGCGATCGTTCTGTTTTTCAATCACTTAAGACCCTAGTGATAATTTAAAAACCCTGTAGTAACAATAAAAGCAACCAGTGTTTTCTTGCTGATTTTAGCTTTGCTCAGGGACGAGTGTTGATATTTGGGAACGCAATAAGGAATTGATCCGCAAGCGCACGGATATCGGTGAGCACTTCACCCGGGAAATTATCCAGAGTATCGTATTTATTTTTTACCACTAGGAGAAAGAGTGCATCTGACTAACCGGTCTATTACTACTAACCTTTAGGCACAAAGAATGTCTTTCGATGTGAGTGATAAATAGAGAAGACTGCAACCGTAGTCTCCTTCTAACCTTGGTAAGGATGATCTACTGTTCTAATAAGGAGGCTAACGGAATCTAGACACCACAAAGGATGTTCGACCCGCACCTATAAACCCTATCCTTCCTGCTAACGAGATGTGATCTACAAAGGTAGCTCGGAATTGTCACGTTCCACACTACTACCACGGTCCAGCTAGTCAGAGAATATCTATGAGTACCCCAGCCTAAACACCACGTTTACGCCAGCAATGATTACTCTAAACTCTACGCGAAGAGATTAAAGTAAACTCATAAACCATAAGAACAATAAAACAAGAACTTACTAGAATTTAGAAGTCGAAATACTGAAGAATCCTAGGAGCAAGCTTCGGGTTAGGAGAACTTGATCCCGCAGGTACAAGCTTGGAGTAGACACCGACAGGCCGGGCTTCCTCCACTCTACACCTCCACTCTATCTCTCTCAATCTAGTAGAAACTAGAAGATCTATTTCTACCTTACATTGATTGCTAAGCCTAAAAAGAAATATTAATTAGAGAAGAGGTTTTCCTTCGAGGGCACCCCTCAGTCTCTATGATAATTTCTTCATGTCTTCTCCAGGGGCCAGGGGGCCTTGCTTATATAGTCCTCCCCTTCTATGCGTTTTTGGGTCGATAGCTGAGGTGGTACTATGTTTTTCTTGATCCAATAGGTCGGTGGAATATCCCGAGCGAAAGAGTCCTGATTTGGCTCCAGCAGGGGGGCGGGTGCCCAGGCTTCTAGGGCGGGTGCCCTGGGCCTGGCCCAGTTTTGCCTCCGCTTCGGTCTCGTGGCTTCTGGAGTCTTCTAGATGAAGTAAAATTGCGCGGTGCGTTGATATCTCTATGTAATCCCGACATGTGGGCCTTTCTTCCTTATTTCCTGATAATCCCTTGCAGAAATAGATAAACAACAAAACTTGTGGAATTCTGTCAGATCAAACCCTAATTCTAGGTGATGGTTGCATATTGGTCCATTCTCTTGTTTATTTGATAATTAAAATTGATACTTAAGAACCGTCAACAACGAGCAAAGATAAAGCTTAGGGGAGCTTGTTGACGGTCCTTAATGCTCACATTTAACCGTCAACTAATCATGGAAAAGGACTTATATGCAACCAACACCTAGACTTAGGGTTTCATCTGACAGAATTCCACGAGTTTTGGTGTTTGTCTATTTCTGCGGGGGGTTATCAGGAAATATGGAAGAAAGGCCCACATGTTGGGATTATATAGAGATATTAACGTGCTGCACAATTTTCTACCATCTAGAAGACTCCAGAAGCCACGGGAACGAACGAGAAGGCAATCGGGCTCGGTGGCAGGGCGCCCGCCCTACTCTCCTGGGCGCCCGCCCTGCTACAGTGCCCAATCAAAGTCCTTTTCATGGATCGTGCTCCACCGACCTAAGGGATAAAGGAAAACCGTGCGATTAATGTCGATTTGATCTGACGGCCCAGATTCATCTGAAAAGACTATATAAGCAAGGCCCCCTGGCCCCTAGAGATCATACCTCTTCTACAGAATCAAAGTTAGGGTTTCAATTCTTCATTCAAGTAGAGAGGATCCCTCTAGTTCATCAAGTTCTACCTCTAGTTCATCTAGTTCTAGTTCTAGTTCATCTAGTTCTAGTTCTAGTTCCTCTAGTTCTAGTTCTAGTTAGTTCTAGTTGTAATCTAGAAAATAGGGAGAGAGAAGAGGAGAGTGGAGGAGGAGCCGGATCTGTCGGATCTTCCTCAACATTGTACTTTTGCTGGAACTGGTTCGTTCTTCATCGTTCTCTAGGTTCTTCAATCCATAATTCTTGAGTTCTTTAATTACTTTTATTTACATTCAAGTTATTTGCTGGATTCTCGCTTGCAACAAGTGCTCTAATCTTTGCAACATTAGAGTAGTAATTAATAGATTAGACGTGGTGTTTAGTCTTGCAATTACCTGGAATTGCACCCAATCCTGCGGATTGTTGTGGTAGCCCTAGGGTAGTGACAGCCCTAACGGTCGACGTATTCCACTTCGTTCGGATCGGTGTTTGTAGGACCGTAGTCAGAGCTTCCTAGCCCCCTTCTCATCTCATTCTATGGTTAGTGTTCTGATGTCCTAAAATAAATAATCTTTGAAGTAAATCTTGATTCTTAGATCAACTAGAGAACTCTCAGGAAACTTCCTCTCTTCCCACCAAAAATAATTATATAGTTATCCTTGGGCGATCTTGAATCTTAATTAGTACACTCACATTCCCTGTGGAAAATCGATACTCTAGAATACTCCCGGGTGAAAGCTACATCGGTATCCGTGCACTCACGGATTTCTCTGTTTGCGTTTAAAATACCCAACACTCACCTATGCGCCTCGCAAAGCCATCAAATCCCAAGCGCTGGCGGACTTCGTCGCTGAGTGGACAGACACCCAGCTCCCCCCGGCTGAAGTTCAGGCGGAGCTGTAGATGATGTACTCCGATGGATCTCTGATGAAGACAGGAGCCAGGGCTGGCCTGCTACTCATCTCACCTCTTGGCATCCATATGAGGTATGTCATCAGAATACACTTCGCCGCGTCCAACAACGTTGCAGAATACGAAGCCCTCGTCAACGGGCTAAAAATTGCCATCGAGCTAGGGGTCCGATGCCTCGACATTCGAGGAGACTCTCAGCTGGTCATCAACTAGGTCATGATAGCCTTGAGCTTCCACAACCCAAAGATGGAGGCTTACTGCAAGGAAGTGCGCAAACTCGAAGACAAGTTCCATGGCCTCGAGCTCGTTCACGTCGCTCGGTACAATGAAGCGGCCGACGAGCTCGCCAAGATTGCATCCACTCGAGGCACTGTCTCGCCTGATGCATTTTCAAGAGACCTGCACAAACCATCTGTCGACCAAGGCACAGAGGCTGGCACCGAAACTTCTACTCCCGAGCCTGCCGACGTGGTCGAAGCCTTATTAACGTCGATAGAAGCAATGGCGGTCGAGCAAATCCCCCAGCGCCCCAGTCGACCATTCGAATGGCGCACACCTTTCCTTGACTGCCTAATCCAGTGTGAATTACCAGAAGACCGAGCCGAGGCTCGCCGTATCGCTCGATGGGCCAAATCATACGTAATCTATGGCGAGTATAAAAAACTATACCGACAAAGCCCGGCGGGGATCCTGCAGCACTCATCACCATAGAAGAAGGTCGAAAGCTCCTTGAGGACCTACACTCGGGTCCTTGCGGCCACCACGCGGCTCCAAGGACCCTCGTGGGAAATGCCTTTCGACGAGGTTTTTACTAGCCAACAGCCGTCGCCGACGCCATCGAGCTCGTCCGCTCGTGCCACGGGTGTCAATTCTACACCAAGCAAACCCACCTCCCCGCTCATGCTCTACAGATGATCCCTATCACTTGGCCATTTGCAGTATGGGGCCTGGATCTCATGGTTCCTCTCCAATGGGCAGCGGGTGGATATACCCATTTGCTGGTTGCCATCGACAAGTTCTCCAATTGATCGAAGCTCGACCCATCACAAACATCCGCTCCGAACAGGTTGTCCTCTTCTTCACTGACCTAATCCACCGGTTCGGGATACCCAATGTCATCATCACCGACAATGGCACGCAGTTCGCCGGCAAAAAGTTCTTGGGCTTCTATGACCGGCATCACATCCGTGTGAACTGGTCCGCAGTAGCTCACCCTCGAACTAACGGCCAGGTCGAACGAGGCAACGGTATGATCCTGCAAGGTCTCAAACCTAGAATCTACAACCGGTTGAAAAAATTCAGCAAGAAGTGGGTCGAGGAACTCTCCTCGGTCCTGTGTAGCCTAAGAACAATGCCAAGCAGAGCTACAAAATATACCCCGTTCTTCATGGTCTACGGCTCCGAGGCCGTGCTCCCAACAGATCTCGAGTATGGGTCACCTCGGCTCAAAGCCTACAACGAGCAGACGAACAAGGAGACTCGAGAGAATGCAGTCGACCAGCTCGAGGAAGCTCGAGACATGACCCTCCTCAACTCAGCAAGATAGCAGTAGAAGCTCCGACGCTACCACGACAAACATGTGCGCAAAAGAGACCTAAACGTGAGCGACCTCATCTTACGTCGACGACAAAGTAATCAAGGACACCACAAGCTAACTCCACCTTGGGAGGGCCCATACATGGTGGCCGAGGTCTTGAAACCAGGGACGTACAAGCTCGTGGATGAAAAGGGGGCGGTATTCACCAACGCGTGGTACATCGAACAGCTACGTCGCTTCTACCCTTAAAGCTTCGAATCTTTACATTTTCCCGCACATCTTGTACCGAAACCCTGAGAATGAATATGTGAATAAATGGAAGTACTTTTTCAAGTAATCACGCTTACTACCGGCTAAACCTCAACATTAGGAGGAAGTGTCGACCATGACTCTTCATAATCAACACTCCCTCGGGGGCTAGCAGGGGGACCCCCCTAAAGGCTCTTAAAAACCGAAAGACTTCTTAAAAAACCTCAACGTTGTCTTCTTTCTCTTGTCATGACCTAAGGAAAACCTCACACGTTCGAATGGTAAAGGCGCCTCGAGCCCCTTAAGGGCCGAGGGAAGGCAAGCCTGAGAACCCCTACGACCCCGGGCTATGGTAACTCTACTCACTCCCTGACCCTCGAGGCAATCAAGGTTGCCCTAACAAAAGGTCGAATGAGGAATACAAACTTAGGCAACAAAAGAAAACAAAGGAAAATCAAAGCATAAGAATAAACAAATATACATGAAAATTACATGTCTTAAAGCCGCTCAAGCCACAACGTTTAATCGAGACAAGTTCTAAGTATATTACAATGGGTCTAGACACCTAGATTAGGCTCACAGGCCCTCTGTTTTCCACCCTGCCCCTAGTCTCCCGCGCCCACGCCAGTCTCGGGGGGGCAGCACTTCTGGCTCGAACAGCTTCGCGAGCCTTTCCCTAGGAACTTCCACGTCGTCGATTAAGGCATGGAGCCTCTCCTCGTTCTCAGCGTCGGTCTTGGAGATGTCGGTGACGAAGCCGTGGGACACCACCTCCATGTTACCCGCAAGTCCTCGATCATCTTACCCGACCGAAAGATGGCCTCCTCCTTCTCTTGCAACATTTTCTTCAAACGATCAACGTCGTCAGAAAGGCCACGAAAGCGGATCCGCTCTGCCTCGAGGTCCTCACGGGCCTTCTCCCTAGCCTCCTCCGTGGCGCCTCGAGCAATTTCGCTCTTCAGATGCTCCTCTTTTATTCCATGGTAGGCATCCCGGATGGCGATGAGGTCCGACTCGACGAGCCTCTTCTCCTTGTCAAGCTCGGTGGCCGCACCTTTATAATGCTCGGCCTCCTCCCGTGCATTGGAAGCCGCCTCCTCAGCCAAGATGACATGTTCCCTCAACCTTGCGGTTTCCTCCTTTGCCTTCTCCGAGGCCTCTCGGGTGACTTGGGCATCTTCCTCCACCCGGGAGGCCTTGCTGTCCATACTAGACAGGGCCTCCCGAGCCTCAGTCAGAGCCGCCTCCCTCTCCTTCTTCTCCTCTAAATCCGCCATGAGATCCTTAAGACTCGAGAAGCTTTTCTTGCGACTCGAGGAGTTGCACCTTAAGAAGAGGGAGTTGCTCCCAACCGCCTCTCGTCGCATGAATAAAGCGTGACTTTAGGCGGGAGGAATCTTTCAGATCCTACAGCAGGTTGCGAAACAGTAAGAATGCAAGCCTAACAAAAGCTCCCAAGTAACAAAAGTCCAAAATTACTTATGAAGAAAGCCCGGCCAAGCCCGTTGTTGACGATGTCAGACATAAGACCCACGACATGCTTCATCTAGAGATGAAGCTCCTCGATGTGCTCCCACTTCTCCGCCTCCTTCCGGTCATCCATCATAATATTGGGCTCTTCTGGACAAGTGGAGGCTTGAAGGCAGATCCTCCTGGGGCCCCAGTTCTCCATCTCCTCCTCCGTGCACGCCTTGATGCCTCGGATGAGCTCCTGCACTGTCTCGAGCGAGCCTCCGTGGCGCAGGAATATATCGATGAGGGAAGGAAATCACCCGTCATCATCTACCGACCCCCAAGTCCAAGCCTCGTCTATGTCGCCGCCACCAGAATTCCCAGCCTCGTCTCCCCCGTCGACGCTAAGATCCTCCCACGGCCGTCAGACCCGAAGGAATCCCGGGCCGGTCCCATCAATACCATAAATGGTACCTTTGATCTCAGAATGGGGGTCTGCCGGTGTGCGCATGGCACTGTTGACACTTGCTAACACCACTTGAATACTAGGTTGTCATCCCTAGCATGGTACTAGAGTGTACTATGGTATTTATACGCACACAGATAATCCGCAAGCGCACGGATACCGTTTTAGCTTTTACCCGGTTAAAGGTTTTATCGTATCCACAGGGAAACGGGAGAACCAACTACGCTCTAACTTAACCAAGATAGATAGATAAGTGTAAATAGGAAAGATGGTAGAATTGAATAAGAACAATATTAAAGGTAAGATAACAATGGGAGATAATATGGGAATAGAGAGTAGAGCAATCTAGTATATGGGCGATGGTAGCAGAATAGAGAGAATAACTATGGTTTCTCTACTTCAAAGGGGTATGTCTATGTCTGGGACGAACCATGTGATAAGATTACACCACAAAGGATGCTTATCCATAGGCCGATAAAATCTACCCGTCTTGCTAACAAGAGGTGGACTACAGGGGACCAACGTAACTTCACCTATGCGGCCTACCACATGATCCAGCTAGACAGGGGATATCCACAAGTAATCTTGGTCTAAGCACCACGCTTACACCTATACTACAACTCTAACCTATAGGGTCCTATAGATTAGAAGTACTCAAAAGAGTTATGAACCAGAACATACATGATTAGTAATTGCATAATGAATTAGAAGTAGATTACCAGAGTCATCCCATGAGCAAGCTTGGTTAGAGCTTAATCATGACGAAGTACAACCGGAGGAAGAACCGACAGGCCGGCCTCTCCTCCAATCCTCCCTCGCTTTCCATCTCGCTACTATCTAGATCTACTCTAGTTTAGAGAAGAGAGGAGAGCTCTCATCTCTAAACCCTAGCTTTTGCTATGTCTATGAATAATGAATAATGATCAAGGGGTGCTTCCTCCAGGGGCCAGGGGGTCTGCTTATTGTTGATGGTCCTTAAGTACCAAATATAATCATCAAATACATAAAGAAAAGTATCCAAATGCAACCAACACCCAGACTTAGGGTTTTATCTGACAGAATTCCACGAGTTTTTATGTTTGTCTATTTCTGTAGGGGGTTATCAGGAAATATGGAAGAAAGGCTCACACGTCGGGATTACATAGAGATATTAACGTGCTGCGCAATTATCTTACATCTAGAAGACTCCAGAAGCCACGGGAAGGAAGCGGAGGCCGAAGAGGGCCAGGCACTGGGTGCCCGCCCAGTTGACCTGGGCGCCTGTAACACCCTAGGTGTTTGTCACTTGCTAAGTACTAGGTTTTAGCTCAAACATGACAAGTTCAATGGTAATATAGAGGTCAAAGTCAATCTATGAAAGTAAACCCCAACTTGGGCTTGGTGGACGCAACCTTGCTTGCATATATGCCTTTTTAAATGGTATGCTTTGATGATGCTAATGGAACCTTTTCCATGTGCCTTATATCCATCCCAATCTATGTTGGTCTATGGAAAAGTTTGATGAAGTTTGGAATCAAGAAGTCACATGAAATGATAAGTTATATCCTTGCCGGAATGGCTCTATTAAGGAAATAGAATCATGGGTCATCAAACAACCCTTGAAAACATGTTCATATGACTCTAGATGAATTATACAACAAAAGTCATGAAGGGTTCATGTTGAGCTTATGTCAAGAAAATGCTTCAATTGGCCTAAAATCCTATTTGGAGCTTTATCGGGTTACTGCTTTGACCAAAGTGAAAGATTGACTTTCGTTGCAGTTATGAGGTTTGACCCTGAATGAAAGTTCTGGTTTTGCTTCTGTAGAAGAAACTTTATTCAAGGGTAAAGAACCAAATCAGCATGCAATTAGTTCAAACAGAGGCTCCAAGTTCGAATCAGCTGCTGCTTTTTATCCCTGAGAAATAATTCTAAGTCCGAGGAAAGTGACAGCAGCAAGTTTGCTTCTTTGTGACATTTTATTATCCAAATTCATATGGTAACTCAATTAGATTCCTTCATATGAGTTGTAGTACTCTTCTTGATGAAAGCAATGGATCAAGTATCATCAAATTTGGAGTTCATTTGGATATCTAAAAGTAGCTCCCAAAACAGCAAAAGATTAATTTATTGCTAAACGGACGTCGACCCGTTGGCATGCCGCGTTCTCGTGTTTTTGTTAAGCAACTAAAGTTGGTCCAAGAATAAAAGTGGTGGACAATTACTTGGAGAAGGTCATGTAAAAAGTTGCATCAAGTTTGACATGGTTTGGATCATCAATTCTTGGTTTTGCTAATCACCATCAATACGTTGACACTTATGACTTGGCATCTAATTATATCTTAATCTGTTGGTCTAATGATCTTGGTGTGTTAATTAAAGTTGTAGTGCACGACGTGGTAAACAAACTTCGTTTTAGGCCCAAGGTCCAATTCAGCCCGGAGCAAGCCCAAACCGGCGTCCCACCTTCCCTACTTTGCTGCACGCCACGTGCTCGATGGAATGGCTCCGTGGCGTTCATGCATGGACTGGCACCCCACCTCCATTGCCACGCGCTGCCCTGCTCTCTGCGCCTCCAGAAGTGGGCGCTGCGCTCCCTACTCCTCCCTGCTCTCACTCTCTGCCCTCGCTCGCTCCTCCTTCGCTCGGTGCTCGCCTTGCTGCTCGCGCCGTCGCCATGGCCGCCGTGGAAGCTCCTGCCGCCGCGTTCTCGCTGCTCCGGACCTCCTCACTCCCTGCAAGCGTCGTCAGTAGCTTCGCCTCCATCTCCTACATCTCGTGCTCGCGCTCGCCGTCCGAATCCGTCGCCGTGGTCGCCGGCGTGCCGCCGCCGCCGCCGCCGTCGGTGTGCGTGCGTGGCCGGACCGCCACGGACCACCTTTGGCCGAGCCGTGGCCACCTTCGGGTGCGGCTCATTGCCCTGATGTTTCCCCACCCCTCCATCGCCGCCGACGAGGCTCCGACGGGCCGGAACAGGAAGCTCCGGCGAGTCTCCCCTGTTCTGTTCGCGACCAGGGACCTCGGGCTCAAATTCATCAAAAGTGAGGGGTTCAAATGTGAAGTCATGACACATGTGAATAGTACCTGCAGGGATCTCTCGGTTGTAGTTTGTTTTGCGGATAACTTAAGGGTCTCTGTGCAAATCTGTTTTTCTTTCATATGGCTGAAGTTTGGAAAATCATCATAAATTGTAGAAAAATCGTAAAATAGCAAATGTGGACTTTTTGGAATCCTTGTGAAATTCTATATGCAGTAGATCTATAATATGGCATGGTTTAGTTTGAAGTTTTAGTCGTAAAAATAGATTTATGCAGTTAGATTTTAAATTGCTTGTTATATTTGTCTTTTTCATAACTGCTGTGTTGTTGCCCAAATAAATGTGAAAATATTATGACATGTTTTTCATATGGTATTTGATGACTGGTAAAAGTTTCATGAATGTAGGAGCAATAGATTAAGAGTTATAAAAATAACAAATGTCATGTGTTGCTTTGCTCCTATTCTGAGTGGATCTGCATGTTTGTATTGTTTGGCTCAGTTAAGTTGTGAATCTTGCCTGGATAAAAATATATAAGTTTTTGTACTTTTCATAAGCTTTCCAAAAAGATAAATAGCACAATTTTTGGTTAAGCACATGTTTAGTTATAGTAGTTTAAAGTACTGTTCCAGTTTCTGTCTAAACCCAGACAGAATTGCATTGTTTGTAATGTAAGACCTTGTTAGTGGTATATTTAGCTCTAGATGTTTATAACAAAGTTGTTCACAATTTAGTAAGCTTTCTAGAAAGTACACAACCATAAATTATGGACATGTGAAACTCAAGTTATGGGTGTTTAACCTAGCATGACAAATTCTGTCTGTGTTTTGGACAGAGATATCTTCATGGGATTAATTGACCTTGTTAACTCTAGATTCATATTTAGATGATAATAAGAAAGTTGTAGGTAACTTTATAAGCTTTCCAAAAATATAAGAATCATGTTGGCTGGAGGTCGACAACTCCAGTTATGCTTCCTTGAATTGCCTATCAGTTTTCAGTTGTAATTGTACTTCTACTGTTTGGCAGCATGAGCAGTTTTGATTGTGCAATTAATTCCATGATATAAATTATGTTTTCTGTGAAACTTGTATATAGAAAAGATGTAGATAACTTACTAATATATCTTGTTGTAAAGTTTCATGTCATTTGGCTAAGTGGTTTGTGAGTTACAGTAGTATGAAGTTCGTCCTTTGAATTGCTTGTTCTCTGGAAATTCCTGGACCAGATTATATGGTCATGCATGTTTGATTTGGTTAACTTGTTAATCATACTGATATGATTAAAGATGAATTGTAGATAATTCTATATTCTTTCCAGAATGTCCAATTGCATAGTTTTTGGAGTTGTGTAACTCCAGTTATGATTTAATTACTGAGTTGCTGCATGTATATCCAGAGTTGCTGAAAAT